>NW_017731931.1:923912-929227 GCF_001890085.2 Hipposideros armiger
CACTGGGACTAGCAGTTATAAACATTTTAACACTATTTGCCTTTTAAAATTATGTGATTGACTCTTTAAAAATCTAAAATAAAAAAGAAAGAAGAGGATAGACTTGAGACATACATACTTCTGAAATACTCATTGGTATTTGGCAGCCTCTGAGGGATAGACAGATGAAGAAGAAGAAGAAAAAAAAAGACCGTAAAGAGAGCTGAGAATAATCAGTTAAATGAGAGCAGGAAAAAACAGAGGAATTTAATATCATAGAAGGCAAAAAGAAAGAGTTACCAGAAGGAGGTAATGGCCAACAGCGCCACATGCTGGTGAAAGAGAAATTATACAGGCGTTTTTATCAGAAGTCCTGGGACTAGACTCACTCAGCTCTATCACCCCCTAAGTTTCTGGTTCCTCATCTAAAAAAACAAATGACGATGGTACCCAACTGACAACGCCCTTTTGTTGCTGCTTTCATGAAATATAGAGCACAAGCTCACTGGAGTAAGAAACCATTTTCAGCGCTCAGTTTTACATCTTGGTGATACCTGTTTCAAACTAATCTAAGTATTACCTGGGGAAAGAGCTATGCTATTAAAAATTAATTTTATTTTTAAAGTTATATTAGTTATTTCCAAGTCCCTTAGGAAGATGTTTTTCTTTTAAATTTGACTGGAGTTAGTCTTCATTTCCTTGAAGTCTGGAGCTGCGGCTGGGATTTCTGAGGCTCTTTGAGAGTCCCGTGGAAATTCTCTGGCCCTGAGGAGACTATCAGCCTCTTGCCAGATGGGCAAAATGACCTGCTTCCTGCTGCAGGACCCTAGCTGCAAGATGAACTTCTCGTGCCTGGAGTAGTCACAGGTCAGACATTAAAGCGGTGCTGTCTCAACCAATTCAGGCCTGGCTTTCAGGGAAGACAAATTGGATATTGAGGCTGGAGGCATCTAGCCTAGAGCCTGAGCGCAGGAAGGAGCAAGGAATATCTGGGAGGAGAAACAATCTGGAGTGGAGTGCTGTTCCAAGTTCACCAAAATCCCTATGCTGTTCTAGGTTCATGAAGGGGGTCCTCTTCCAGGGACCAGACCCTGTAAATCCATGTGGGGCTATAGAGGAAGCCCTTAGTTGACTCTCTGCTGGTATCTCTCAGCCCCGAGAGAATGCCTCTTGCTTCACCTGCTGTTTGACTTCATGGAATTTAACAATAACAACATCACCACCACCAGCAGTTTCACAGAGTATACCATATGTCAGGTACTATTTTCAGTACTTTACTTATATTAACTTTTATACAGATGGGGGAAATGAAGCAGAAAGTGGTTAAGCAACTTCCCTAATATTAGAGACAGGCCAAACATTAGGGGTATATTCTGGATATCCACTCTCCCTGTAACTGAAAATAATAGAACCCTGACTTTGGGATGGATACATTGGATGACTAAAAGACTCTTTGATCATGTGACTAAATTTTAGCCAATTATTGATAGGTGAAAATATTGTCTGGGGTTTCTGGGAGTTTTTTTTTAAATGTCATTTTTAAAGTTTTTGTGTGTTTTATTAAACTTTATTGGGGAACAGTGTGTTTTTCCCAGGACCCATCAGCTCCAACTCAAATTATTGTCCTTCAATCTTAGTTGTGGAGGGTGCAGCTCAGCTCCAAGTCTAGTCTCCATTTTCAATCTAGTTGCAGGGGGGTGCAGCCCACCATCCCATGTGGGAGTCGATCTGGCAACCTTGTTGTTAAGAGCACATGGTCTAACCAACTGTGCCATCCAGCAGCCTACTGACAGCTCAGTGGCAGCTCAGCTCAAGTTGTTGTCTTCAATCTAGTTGCGGAGGGCGCAGCTCACTGGCCCATGTGGGAATCGAGCCAGCAACCCTGTTGCTCAGAGCATGCACTCTAACCAACTCAGCCACCCGGCCACCTGGTTTTCTTATTTTGGAAATAGGCTTTATTTCTCATTCCTTTGTCCTGCTCTTTGGAGTGTAGGTGTGATATCTGGAGCTCCAGCAGCCATCTTGCAACCTGAAGATGAGGGTCACAGNCCCACCCCCCTTCTTAATATAGCTGTTAAGTGAAAATAACATCTATTAGAATTTCCATTTTATTCCTTCTCTCTCTAGGGAACTGCTCTGCATTCTTCACATCTCAGCTGGATAGCACCTTCTTTCTGGTGCCCCACCCTTCCCAGGCAGGGTTCTAAGCTCTTCCCACTCTCCTCCCACCTCTATTACAGCACCTATCACATGCTTTTGCAATTGTTTGCACTACTGTCCCCTTGCTGGACTGTGAGCCCCTTCAGGACACAACTGTGTCTTTTTAATCTTTATAACCATAGTACATGCATGGCACAATTCCCAGTCCACAGTTAATAAATGTTTGAATGTCAAAAGAATAAATAAAGCAGTTCAGCATCCCTTATATACACACCAGCTGAACATGATTTCCTTGAATTCGATAACAAGAGAACGTGATATTTCCGATACATTTTGATTGAAGTCTTGTTTTATGCAAAATGCTTTCCTGATATAATAGAGATCTTTGTGGTCTCTACCACTAAGGCATTCTCCATCGGTGAGGGAGACAGACATATCTACAGGCAGATTCAAAGTAAGCTGGATTCAGTGTTCTAATAGCAGCACAGAGAAAGTGCTCAGGGGAGCATGGGGCGGGTGGTGAAAGAGATTAATTCCAACATGAAGATAAAGGAGGCTTGTTGCTTGAGGTTGACTTTGAATGGATAGAATTTTAATAGGCAGCTACAGGGATGGGAAGCAGATGCCAGGTAGAAAGAATAACTGTCTTCATTTACTTGTCTATGACTCTGAGGTTTCTGAGTGCATGAATTGTGTTTTCATCTCTGTATCCACAAAGGTCTATATGCCCTGGCATATGGTAACTTTTCAATAGATGTTTGTTGAAAAATAAAGTTTATGAATATAGAAAGAAATAAGACTGGAAAGGATGATTGAAACCAAATTGGGAAAGACGTAGCTCTGTTTGTTGTAGGATGACACTGAGCGTTCTTGAATTGGCAAGTGATGCAATTAGATCAGGTTATCTGTGAACAATGAGTTGGAAGGGAAAGAAATTGGTAACTGGGAGAGTAGATTGGTGATACTCAAAAGGTACAGGCGAGAGTCAATAAGGATGAAAGGCCAAAGAAGGGGTGAGGGTCTTGTGGCTTTAAGTTGACCTTTTTGCTTATCTCTCTGTAAAAAATCACCTGAAGCAATAAGAAAGACTAGAATAAAACAGGCATTCTATCATAATGAAACTAGGAAAACATACATAATCCCAAACCACAATATATAGAGACAAAACTATATGGGATATTGTCAACTGATTTAGCAGAGCAGAGAAAACTTTAAAAGATTAAAGTTAAGTGTCTGTGGATGGGTATATCAGTGAGAAGCAATCCTACTCACTCTGAAGAACCCAGAAGAGACCAAACACCTAGAGGTGCCAGGGGCTGAGGAAGGTAGGGAAGCGGTATAGTTAAAAGCAGAGGAATTGGTTGAAAGTCTGTAAAAGAATTAGTTAGACCTCCAGGACCCTACCCCGCACGTCTAGGTGATTATCCCTCTCACACTTGGGTGAGAGAGAAGAGAGTTGTTCTCTAAAGCAATTCAGAGACACCAGGCATGGCAGAGGGCTTGGGTGAAGGGGCTGACTGAACAGAGAGGAATTACATGAAAGGCTGCATCCTGACTAGCGAGGCACTCATCCCCTTTCCCTACCCTCTAGAAGACCAGCTGCTACAGTTACACCCTCATAAGAGGGGGTTGGAGCTTCTTTCTCTGGAGGATTTCAATGGCTCCAGCAGAGGGGGAAGGGAAGGCCACACACACACACACACACACACACACACACACACACACACACACGCACGCACGCACGCTCGCACGCGCACACACGCACGCACGTACGCACGCACGCACACACAGTATATTGCCCTGAGGAAAACATTCAATCTATAAGTTGAACTCCAGCAGTCATCAAGAGGATTTCCAATCAGTTTTTTTGTGTCTCACTCTTAAAAAATAAATTAAAGGTAAGGAATCTAGATTTCTGAGAAAGGCCTACAACATAAAAAGCAGAGAGAAAAGAAAAGAAAACAGGAGCAAAAGAAAATTTGCTTCAAAGAAAACAGCATCCTCAGAGAGACGAAGATGGATGCTTTAATAAAGGAACAATATGTGATAAGAAAAAGCTCTTGCAAATTAGCAATGTAACTAAAATTAAAAATTCAAAAGAAGAATTGGAAGATTACATTGAAGAAATCTTATTGAAAGTAAAACACATAGACAAAGACATGAATAATGAGGGAGAAAAGACAAGGAAATTGGAGGCTTCACCCTCTGCTAGCAAATCAATAGAGCGTATAGAAAGATGGAACAGAGAAAATTGATGAAACGGAATTATCAAAGAAACAATTTGATGACATTTTGGAAAACCAAAGTACAAAGGTATCTAGATTATAACTGCAAAAATTGTTCCTCCCCATATAAACTTTTTAAAGTGCTGCACCAACAAACATCCTCATGGGATGTCAGTACACCAGGGATAAAGAATTAGCAGTAGAAAAACATTCCATAGAGAAAAACAGGTTGCATACAAAAATTTAGTAATTAGCAGCTACCCTGGAAGCTAGACAACAGGGGAGAACTACATTCAATATTACAAAGAAAAATTATTTCCACTTTAGGAATATACAGTTAGCCAAACTATCAAGATGTGTAATGATAGAATAAAGGTATTTTGAACATACAAAAATCTCAACAAACCTATCTCTAATTTATTATGTTTGAAGAAGCTACTAGGCAATATGTTCCAAAAACAAGGAAAGAGGAAACGTGAGACCCAAGGACTGGAAAGAGGTGATGGAAATTCTCAGGCTAGTGGAGAAGGGAAGTCTCAGGACAAGAGCTGTGCAGCTGACCTAGAGGGTAACTAGTCCATAGAACAGGAGATTAAAGGCTCAGGAGACAACCCACCAGGCAAAAAAAAAGAGTACAATATCAAATGGCA
Source organism: Hipposideros armiger (assembly GCF_001890085.2). Classification (NCBI taxonomy): domain Eukaryota; kingdom Metazoa; phylum Chordata; class Mammalia; order Chiroptera; family Hipposideridae; genus Hipposideros; species Hipposideros armiger. The sequence continues at coordinate 928,927 of NW_017731931.1, forward strand.
TTTGATATTGAAGTTGTTGGAGGAAATGGGGAGATTGAGCCAGTCATTTGTACATAGAATACTAAGAAAAGGGGAACAAAAAAAAGAGGCAAGTATTAATTTAGCCATGTGAAAAAACTAAAGTTGAACAAGGAAGCAATCATAATAATAGTATACTACTTGACACAGCAGTAAACAGTGTTTACATGGTCCTGATATGGTAAGTATTGAATATTGATGGAAATGAAATTGTGATAGAACTACAAAGATAAAAAGATAAAAAAGGAGAAGTCATGGGGAGGGGTTGGGGGAGTTTGAGAGA
>NW_017731931.1:934542-935843 GCF_001890085.2 Hipposideros armiger
CTTGTCCTGCACAAGCATCAATAACCAGAGGTCAATATCCAGGTCATGTAGCTTTTCTCATAACCAATTCCTATCCACAGAAGATATAAGAGTCACCCTTAGGTCCTCTCCTGTGGTTTTGGGTTTTTTAGGCAATGAGAAATCTATGATAAATTTATTTGAAAATTTCTGGATGGCCTCTTCTGATTCCTGCTTTACACGTTTCTTCCGTCAAACAAGGTACCAGAATGGCAAGATCTATATTTGCTAGAACACAGTACAAATAAAATTATTTTAAAGTAATGGCAATTCATTCAGAGGGGATGAGAGGAGAAACCTCTCCTTTGAGGGATCCAGGGTTTAAAAGATGCTTTGATAGTAACAGCTCAAATGGAGCTAAAAAAAAAATCTGGTGCATTTATTGCCAGTTCCCTGGTCTCCTCAGCATGATCATTAAATACATAGGAGTTCGAGGGAAACTATGCAAAAATAAGTGAAGGGAAAAATGTACACCTTTTCCTAAGAACACAGGAAAATAAAGGGCTAGCTATATCATATAATATCTGATATAGATAGAAATATAAGTTTCCCTGAAATTTTTTCCATGCATTACCTACCATCCAGTACCACTGTATTTCTAATAAGTTTGGCAAAGACTTTTGTTTTTCATTTAGATCATTAAATCTATCTCCGAAAAGAACTAGCAACAGGAAGTATGCATCTTGGGTTGGACATTCCCACCTGGAAAATTCTCAAGCACCTGCCATAATCCATGTGAAGAAGAGAAGTGTGCCTGACAGCAGGCCTCACCTAGAAGAGAGAAGAAACTCCTCAGAACAGAAATGGGGAAGGGACAGTTAAAGCCAAGATGGGTACTTGTGACTCACCCACTTATTTGATCCAGCATATTTCAGGACAGTGGTTATTTTGAGCAGGGTCTGTAGGAAGTCTTTCCCATGGGTTGGAATGGAAATCTTGGCAGCTATCCCTGTGACTTCCTGACAATTGTCCCCTCTTTCCTGACATTCTTCCCAGTTCATAGTTCTAGCACTGAGGCTCCTTCTCACTGGGAAACTTGGGTTATGAAAATACTCCCAAGGAGGAAGCTGCTTTTCCGGGTATGGAGGCAGTGGGAAGGCAAATGTGATCTGGATTGTACGTGGTTCTGTTCCCATGGGAACCGCTTTCGAGGGTCCCCACCCCACTGCAGCCAATGCTGGTGTTTCCCTTCATCCTTCAAAACTCTAGGTTGTCAGGGCCGGCCGAATGGCTCAGTTGGTTAAGAGCTCGCTCAAGAGTTTGAGCTCTGAGCAACAGCGGTT
>NW_017731931.1:936478-943859 GCF_001890085.2 Hipposideros armiger
TTCCAAAGTTCTATTGAACCATTATGGTCTAAGAGAATTAAGTGATTTATCCTGGATCACATAGCCATTCAGTAGTTCAAATCAAACTTGGAACAGTCATACTTTTCCAGCAGCTTACGTTTTTGCCAAAATGAAAATAAGAATGATGATTATTTTAGTCATAAACACCAAAATATTTGAAAGAAAACAAAACGAAAGTAGAGATGCATATATATATATAGTCATCGGGAAAGTCGTGATGTATTTTTTCAATGTAAAAATGCATCATGAGGGCCGGCCGAGTGGCGTGTTGGTTAAGAGCTGGCTTGGGACACCAGAAGGCCCCGGTTCTGATCCCACATATGATGGCCAGTGACACTGCCCTCTACAGCTAAGATGCTGAACAACAGCTCAACCTGGAGCTGGGCTACCCTGAGTCACCGGAGACAGTGTAGGCTGCAGCCCCTGCTGCAGTGGGTTGCCATGGGCTACCGTGTGTAGCCAGCAGCTGCAATGAGTGGCCGTCCAGAAGCCGGCAACTGATCTGCCTCGCCCGGGAAGAACGCGATGGTGCCAACTTGAGCCACTGAAGCAACGTCCTCCACAACTAGACTGAAGAACAAAATGACAGCAACTTGTCTGTTCCCCTTTCCCCAATTCCCCAGCGCTGTTCCCCTCCCCCAATTCCCTAATAAAAAATCTTTTAAAAAAATGCGTCATGACTTTTCTGACGTCCCAATACATATACACAGAGGGTGCCAAAAAAATGTATACACATTTAAAATAAGGAAAAAAGTATTAAAATTGCAATACTCAATATATACCAATAACAGAAGATGAATACAAGTCACGTTTGACTTCTGCAATTACAAGAGCTGCTCAAAGTGTTCCCATCAGCGTCCAGACACTTCTGATTATGGCGAACTCCTGCTTGAGCAACACTGACCAAAGTGTCCACTTGTACACACTTTTTTGGCACCCCTGGTGTGTATTTTTAAGTATCCAGGCAGTTGATTCCAGCTAGAGTAAAATATACAAATGCCCAACTAAATGTTTTTATTCATAAAAACAAGTAATTAAAAACATGGAAGGCGTTGCTTCAGTGATTACCCTGGGCCCCTGAGGATCACACCCCTGTTTTGATTACGGAGCTGCTTCTTCGGCTGACACAGACTCAGACCCATCCCTGATGGAGCCGGGAGGATTCACAGGCTGCTGGGTCATTGAGGGGATTTCCGTGGAGGACAGCGGATGGGAAGAGAGTCAGGGTTTGAGTCCTGCCTCCAGCATTGGGACAAGCTTCTTCATCTCCGTGAGCATCGAATCCTCATCTCTGAAATGAGTATACTACTACCAACCTGGTGAGGCTATTTGGAAGATCAAGTGAGACGATGAATGTGAAAGTGCTTCAAAAACCTTAAAACATTAATTAGACATTCTTGTTAAAATGCCATTCCTGTCACCTTGGTCTGGGCACTCCTGCCTGCCTTCTTGCTGCCTCATAATGAAACCCCAGCGTTCCATTTCTCAGACTTTGTAGGTCGTGTTTCCATCTGTGTGGGGAGCTTGGCTCTGACAGTAGAAATATAAAATGCCCTGCTTTGTATTATTATGGTTGTTGTTGTTATTTTTAAGCTTCAAAAGCAACGTTATTGGCAAACAAAATAACAGATCAGCTGAAATTACTTCAAATGGCTAGATAACTTCAGCCTACCACTGTTTCTGACAGACAATCTGAACCAGTTCAGGAAAGATTAGGGTTATCTTTTCCTTTATTACAGCTGCTGACTTGCTCCTGCCCCCCTCGCTGAGAGGGAATCAGGCTAATTGTCCAGTTTTCCTGAAGAAAGATTTTTTTTGAGTAGGGATGGGGCCATGTCATTGCACATTATCAGAAATATGTGAACTGGTAACAAGTGCCCCCTGTGCAATGGGTTTTATTATTAGCACCAAAGGATGTGTCACAGAATGGTAGTGTGGTCTCCACACTTTTCACACAAAGGGCTGAATTATGTTCCCTTTGGGTGGTATATCAAGAATACTCACAATAATAATAATCACCACTACTCCGTACTGGGCACTTAACAGTATGCTCTTCACATACACTCTCATTTAATCTTGCAGAATAACCCAAAGAGGTATGAACTATTAGTAGTCTCATTTTTACAGATGAATAAACTGAGTCTTTGAAATAATTGTCTTCCTTAAAATGTGCATTGATTAGGTGCTTCCACATTTACTCATTTTAAAAATATCTGAAGGGCCGTCCGAATGGCGCAATGGTTAAGAGCTGGCTTGGGATGCCAGAGGGCCCCGGTTCGGATCCCACATATGAGGGCCAGTGACACTGCCCTTGACAGCAACTTGTCTGTTCCCCTTCCCCCAATTCCCCGGTGCTGTTCCCATCCCCCAATACCCCAATTAAAAAAAATCTTTAAAAAAAAATCTGAAGACATGTTACTGTCAAACAAAGCTCCTGATCATCCCACAACATCCAGTGTTGCCAGTCGATATAATTCTAGTCAAAGCAGAAAAACCTGATGCTGTGGTTAGCATATACATCTTTAGGTAAACACACAATTTCGATCAAGCTTTTTGCAATAATTAAAAGTGCTTGTGAGATTATCTAGAGGTCTGTGTTCGTTGGACCAGGAACCACTGGGACCTTAAAGAAATGGCTGATCTGACCAAAATTAACCATCAGAATCTCCTTGAATCATCATGAGAGGTTATGGAACATTTAAAAATATTTTTTTCCAAGCTGAAAGTGAATTTGTTAAATCTTGAGACTGAATTACATAGTAGACAGTGTTTCTTTTCCCCTTTCTAATATTAGTTAAAGCTTACCATATGCAAGTGTCAGGATTATCAAGAACAATTATAGGGCTCTGTCTTGTGTCTCATTCTCTGCTTTGTCTACTGTGGGTAATTTCATGCCATCCCCAGGCTTTGAAATCCATCTATAAGCTGATGACTTCCAAATACATATCGCTCTCCAGATCTGACATCTTCCCTGAGCTCCAGATGACTTGCACTCTACACGTGGATGCCGAACAGGTAACTCAATTTGACTATTCCAAATAGAGTTCTTGATCTCATCCTGCCCCTGAGCCCTTGCCATCTTTCCTATAATATTTCACAAATGGTAGCACCCTCCAACAAGAAACTCAAGTCAAAACCTGTAGATCATGCCTGACTCTATCCTTTCCCTCACTGTCACATCCAGCCCTATCACCTCTACCTCCAAAACACATCCCACAAGTCTGTCCTTCTTTCTGTCTTCCCTCCCACTGCTCCAGACCAAGCCAGCACCATCTCTCCCTGGGCTGTCCTAGGAGCCTCTCGGTGTCTGTGCTTCCACTCTAGTGAACTCCAAATCAGTAGGCAGCAGATAACTACTTGGCCTTTGCCTGCAAATTAAAAAATGAGAGGAAGTGAGCAGAAATGACAGAAGGGAAGATCTAAATTAGACTTAAAGATAAAAACAATGTCTTGTCAAAATAGTGATTTCTTGTGTGGGGGGTGTGGAGGTGGTATTGACTGAGAAGCATGGGCTGCTCGAAATGTTCTATATCTTCATCTGGGGTGGTGGTTATGTGGGTGCATACATATATGCATAGACATTCAACCTCAGATTTTACAAGTTAAAAAAAAAAGAGAGGAAAAGGAAAGAACTTCTTGCCAAGATGCTAAAGACGGTTTGGCAGCATATAAAGGGATGTTGTGGAATCTACTTTTCTGGCTTTCTTTCAGAATGGGATGGAGTTCTAGCTGCCTGGGGTGTTCAGTGCCTAGAATTAAAGCCACATAATCAGAAATCACATTGTTCTGCTTAATTCTACCCTTGGCCCTGTGCTAGGTGCATCATGATGAATACTTAATGTCACTTAGCATTTCGTCACAGAAGAGTATTTAAGGACATGATGAAGAATTAATATGCTGAGTGGAGAGACGTTTGAGAGCCTCCATCCTGGGCTATCTTCACTGTAGAACCCAATTACTGTGGGACTCTGTGGGGTCAAAAGCAGCCATCTGTTTGTCAGGACTTTCCTGGATATGCCCAAATGCCACTGTATCCTTCAACTTCAGAAATAAACCAGCCTGAAGCAAACCAGGCTCTGGTGAGAAAAGAACGTCTTCAAAATGTACATTTATGGAGGAACACAGCAACACAGCCTGTGGCACCCCAAGTAAGCCAGGTTAACTAATGGTTTTCCTGACATCGATCATACTCATATGTACATAATGTGACCCAAGTTTCAGGGCATGGAAATGCCATCCAGAGACCTGAATTTATGTCCTGGCCCTGGTACCTCCCAGCTACATAACCTTGAGCAGGTCACTCACCTCTTGGCCTCAGACTTCTCCACTGTGCAGTGGAGAGCTGGACCAGGGGCCCCTCATACCCCTTGGACCTAATATTTCACGATCCCAGTTCCCCACACTCGGCTCTGCCCATAGCAGATGCTCTGATCTAGTAAGTAGCTGTGATGAGGGAACAGAGTCTGCGGGCTACTGCTGTGGGAGTATGTTTGAGGGCACCTCAAATGACAAATGTGTCTGAGCAGATCTTTCTCTTGTCCTCGCTGACATTGATTTTTCCAAGTGTGGGATCGATGCACTGCTGAGCTAGAGACAGAAAGAGTACACTGCGTTCTTCCCTGAGACCACAGGGCAGGCAGGCCCTTGCAGCGCTGTCTGCTTTGGTCACCTGCCTTTGCAGCTCTTCCTGAGGCCTCTGCAAGTGGAGCGCTGACACCGTTGTCTGAGGAGGATGGGAGCGGGGGAAAGAGTGAGGATGCATTATTTTCCCTGGTTTGGAGTCCAGGGACAGATGCCACCTGACTTCTAATCACAGTTTTACTACTGCTTGTCCCTGGAACCCTGAGTCAGTCATTTTGGGTCTGGGTTTCCTACTCTGTCAAGGGAGATAACCATACCTGAGGCCAGTTTGGGGTATTAAATGGCACATGACAGCTTACACATTGTCAACTTCACGAGATGGACATGGTTTTCCTCTTCTTGAGAAGTTTCCGGTGCTCAGCAGAGGCCATTTACAAATACTTCCAGCCTTTGAGCTAGAGACTAAAAGCTGTGGTTTCTTAGGAGTCCAGGTCTGCCAGAGTAACAGGAGCATCTAAGAGCACAGCCATGACCTTCTACTTGAAATCCAAAGCAGGATCTGGGCAAAGAGCATGTAAATATATACTAAAAACTACACCCAGCAGGAAACACTGCTGTATAATGAGGGTCAGAGCATGTGTGCTCGACATTGGGTGCTCTAAGATAAGCTCATGGTCCAGAAAAGAAGACAAGTAGGTTAGGCGATGGCAGTGTATGGTGGAGGGTGTGCAGGCGTTATGGGCACCTAGAACAGAGACACCGAACCCAGAGGAGGCAGTGGTGGGGAAGTGAACAGGTGTGATCTTCCTGGCGAAGATGACATCAAAGCTGAGGCCTGAAGGATCAGTAGGAGTCAGTGGGAAAATACACATTTTAAGAAAGGGGATTCAGGGTCGGCCGAGTGGCGCATTGGTTAAGAGCTGGCTTGGGACGCCAGCTCTGAGCAGCAGGGCCCCGGTTCGGATCCCACATGAGGGCCAGTGACACTGCGCCCTCTACAGCTAAGATGGTGAACAACAGCTTGACCTGGAGCTGGGCTGTCGTGAGTCGCCAGCATTGGTGTAGGCTGCATCCCCTGCTGCAGTGGGCTGCCATAAGCTACATGAGAGGCTGGCAGCCAGCATGAGTGGTTGGCAGCTGGCGTGAGCTGCCAAGAGCCGCCGCAAGCGGCCATCCAGAGGCCAGAGACCAGTTTGCCTCACCCAGGAAGAGTGCAATGATAATACCAACATGAGCCAGTGAAGCGGCTCCACAAATAGACAGAAGAACAAAAGGACAGCAACTTGTCTGTTCCCCCTCCCTGATTCCCCAATGCTGTTCCCCTCCCCAACTCCCCAATTAAAAAAAAGAAAAGAAAGAAAGAGGATTCAAAGCAGAGGGCACTGCATGTATGAGGGTAAGAAAGAATGGCTGCATCAGGAAAGACAAGTAGTTGCGAATGGCTGGAGTGTAGAAACCTGCTGCGAGGAACTTGGAGGAAAGAGAAAGGAGAAGGGAGTGCCAAGAGAAGAAGCAAGGGAGCAAAATAGAACTTCCTTCTGACTTCCTATTTAGAAATACTATAAACATCATGATGACCAGACAGGGTAAGTGATTTGCCCAAGATCGAGGTGGGGAAAAAAATGATCCAAAAGTGTCTTGGGGGTGAGGTGGACATGAATGTGGCTAAAACGCTGTTCTCAAAGTAGCCTGCCAGAGATTTTCCCACGAGACATTGCTAGAGGTGATTATCACAACAAGAGGAGTTGCATAACAGGTTAATAATACACTAGATGTGAGGTATGTGCAGAGCAGCCAACAATCTTCCAGATGTGCCACACTTCCTGCGGCAGGAGAAACTAATTAAACTCTGGGAAAGGGAGGTATGTGTGTGTGCATGCGTGAGTGCGTGCGTGCGTGTGGGTGTGTGTACAGAGAGCGAAATCAACTAATCTGACATTTCACACCCTTTCCGTGACCTGAGCAGATAACCTCTATTCAGCAAATCTTGGTTCCTTATTCTTCATTCAGATATCTTCCTGAAGCTTGAGCAGGAATCATTTAGAAATGCAATAGACAAGTCCCAGATTGAAAACAACTCCCCTCCCCAGCAGTACTGCTCTTCAAGAGGAAATGTCCCTTGCAAGAAACAAAAGTCCAGACCAGTTTAGTAATTTCCCCAGAAGAGAGCAGCAAGGCAGGGATGCAACTGGAGCTGGGACTGGACTCCCTCTTTCCTGGCCCAAGAGGCTTTGCCCTGTGCCTGCCTGAGAGGGAGGCATGGTCTAATACTGCCTGTGCTAGAGGTGATGGGGAAGTCAGAAAGTTATGTCACAAGTAGGGGACAACTCTGGGCCTTCTCTGGGTGACCACAGATAACCCCACCTATTAATTCCTTATAGGGGCACTGGAGTACAGACCTCTGTCACCTTCCACCCCAAACTCCACTCTGCCCTTTGTTTTCATGATCAACATGACTCAAAGGTAAAATAAGAGAGGAAGACTGTAGACATGGGGATGCTACTTTAGGAATTATGCCAGTTTATACCAGCTAATGAAGGATTGCCCAAATGAGCTACATCTAAATCTGTCCAGATGAGGGCCCTCAACTAAAGCCAAGGCTTTTAGGGGTCTAAGATATGAACATGTAGCTCCAACAGAGAGGAGCAAACCAGTCCCTCATCTTGATTTGCCTTTCTTTCCTTTCTTTTGCATCAAATGGACATGCTCAATATTCAAGGGGACCAGGGAGTGACATTTCCTGGCCTGGGATGACGTTTGGCTGATAGCACTGTCCCTC
>NW_017731931.1:943964-1001143 GCF_001890085.2 Hipposideros armiger
CCCCCACCCCGTGTTCTCATCAGGCAAGCGGTGGCTCAGAAATGTCTGGACAGGTACCTGCCTGGGCATGTCTGGGGTGAGGGCCCTGAGCAGGCGGAATGTCTGTAATCATAAAGTGATCTCCAAGATCCTGGGCCAAGCCACAGGGAAACGAAATCGGAAAGAACTGCCAGCCGTTCTGGAGGGTTCTCCCAGCTCCTGGCGGTGGGCTCATCAGCGGCTGACTCAAGTTCCTGCGGTGCCGCTCTGCCCTCTGGTGGTACATCTGTAGATCACGTTTCCTTGGCTCCCTGATTCCGAGAGTATCTGTGACTTGAGTCCCAAACCTGAGGCTGGGTTCTCATGAAAACGCTGAGAAGGGCCCTGTACCCCACTGGCTTTCTGCAGACATACAGGAGAGAAGGCCCACGCAGGCAGTGGTGAGAAAGGAATGCTGAACTGGGCACACGGGCACGCGGCTCTGCTCTTGGATAAACCATGGCAGGCTTTCTCTAAAGAAACGGACTCCCTTAACGCCTGTGGTGCCACAGAGAGGGAGTGAATGTTCTTAGCTAATGGTGTTAATATGACCATTTTTTCTACACCTCCCATTTCCTCAGTCCTCCGGGTTTCTCTCCTTCTGTCTCCTAGAACCAGGACGTGTCAAGACAAAGTCAGAGAAAGCTATTAGTAGATTGGAAGAACACGATCATTAGCCACACTTGTGGGAGGAGTGCTCCAGGCTAGCCACGTAGATTCTGTGCTCTATCAATCTTCTTTAAAGTTAATAATAACCATAATGGCAAATTCTCCTGTAGAGTTTACTCCGTGCCAGGCAATATTCTACGCAATTATGTGTTTACTCATTTAATGCTCACAAGAGCCTTGTGAGGTTGTTACTACTTTATCCCCATTTTACAGGTGAGGAAACTCTAAAGGTTAAATAACTTGTCAGGTAGGAGCAGCAGAGCTGGGGCTTGAACCCAGAACATCTCTTAACTACTGTATTGTCTTGCTTCTATTACTTCTCCTGACACAAAATAGTCGGCCATTGGAGTCAAAGAGCCTGGACGCAGAGAGGTGATTATAGGTGATGGGTGAAACCACCTGAGGGAACAGTAGGATTCTTGGATCTTACAAAGGGAAGAAGCCAAAGGCTGGGTGGCCTCTCTCAAACAGATTCTGCAAGAGAAGTGTCATCTGAGATGAATCCCCCTAGGGTCTGTCTCCAAATAATATCATAATGGCAATAGCGTCCACAGAATGAATCAACAGTTGACAATTTTAACTTGGAAACTCTTAAGCAATTTCAAGAATAGGGATTGTTTTAACAGTGACCAGTGTCTAGCAATGCTTTGCACTTGGTAGGTGCATAATAAATATTTGCAGAATATAGAATGGATAACAATAATAATTAACATTTAATCAGCAATTACAATATGCCAGGCAATCTTAAGGCTTTACATGAATTATCTTATGTAACATTCACAACATCCCTATGAGATATTATCTTATCATTACCTCTCTCATTTCATAAATAAGGAAACTAAGGCACCAAAGGTTAAGTAACTTTCTTATGGTCGGTCATAGAGTGAGGATTTTAACCCAGATAATGTGTCTTCTCCAATGTCTGGTCCCCTCACCACTATGCTTGCTGCCTTTTTTGGTCAGAAGGAAGAGAAGCGAGATAATAGGAATAAAAAAGTCCTCAGGGAGCTGGCTGAGTGGCTCCGCTGGTTAAGAGCACGAACTCTGAGCAACTGGGTCGCCAGTTCGATTCCCACATGGGCCAGTGAGCTGCTCCCCAGCTGAGCTGCCACTGTGCTGCCAACAGGTAGCAGGATGGCTCCGCTGGTGAGAGCACGTGCTCCTAACAACAAGGTTGCTGGTTCGACTCCCATATGGGATGGTGGGCTACGCCCATCCGCAACTAAGACTGAACACGGCACCTAGAGCTGAGCTGCCGCAAGCTGCCGACAGGAGGCCGGATGGTGACTGGACTTGGGAGCTGAGCTAGCTGCGCCCTCCACAACTAAGAATGAAGGACAACAACTTGGCTGTTCTCCTTCCCCAATTCCCCAACATTGTTCCCCTTCCCCAATAAAAGCTTTTAAAAAAAATAATCTTCAGCATGCCCACTCTGGACCAGCAGTCTTCCCTAGAGGACCACTGATGGGATTCAGGGATTCAAAGTACATTTTCTGGGAAGAAAGACATACTGTAATAATAGCAGATAACATTTATGTGCTTTGCCAACTGTTGAACTGAGTGCTTTTAAACCTCGGAGCTCCCTTATGTAGAAGGGCCAGATGGTTGGATTAATCCACACTGGGCAGATGTCACATGAAATCTATGAGACAGAGAGTTGAGGATGCTGAAAAGAGAGGGTTAACAGTGACACGGTAGGTGTCTCAGGTGGAGAGAGGTGAAAGCAAAAAATTGGAGGGGACTGTTCAACTTTGAGGATAAGGGGGAAGCAAAGGCAACGTGATTGAATGCCATTAGGTGGGATGGTAGTGAAGAGGGAGAGGGCTAGAGGTCCATTAGGCTTTAGTCATCGTCATTCATCATTTCGGAGCTGGAGAAAGTATAAAGTATAAGATGTGGTCAGCAATGCAGTGGCTGAAAGAAAAAGGGGGTCAAGAAACTGGGATGCTAGGGTGTTCTGACATTGATGTTTTCATAAAATGATAAAAGTTAAAATTACATTGGTAAGTGCCAAAGCTTTGTCCATGAGATAGACCTATCCTGGCTGAGACATAAGGTGTAGTCTCCTGTAGAAATTCTAGGAAGATTTTCCTTTTTGATAAGGGATGTGGAGAAACCCTTGTCTCTCCATTTCTTCTTTTGTATATAGTTTTCAAAGGATTTTTTTTTTTGATGCTTGAAGATACTACAGCAGTCTTTTGATTACTGGAAAAAGACACAAAGATTGCTGAGAAGGCATGAGCTCTCTGACATGGTTGAACTGCTGAAGAAACCCTGTAACTACCTACATCTACCCCTTAAGGATATAACTCGTAATCATCCAGAGCCTTACTACCCCATGCTTATGAATGAGGGAGGGAAGGTTGGTAAAAGGAGCCCAGATAGAAGAGGAAATCTTTCCAGACGTCTCTACCCCTCAACCTGGAATAGCTTGGTCTAAGAAGAGAGCCGAGTTGACAGCTCTTAATAATTGATGATCTTAGAATACGCTCGTAAAGAGGGGGATTAGATAATTAATTATAATGAGTTCCATGAATCATTGTTTAAAAGTTTTATACTTTTCTTTGTTTAAAGCCTGAGGGACTTCATTAAAAGTTAAGAGTGTTAAACACCAAGGGAATATAGATTTGTTTAGACTTAACTGGTTTTAATGAGAAAATGATCCAATGATTATATAATTAAGATTTAGAAATAAGCTCCTCCCCTGCACACTACTCGAGTTATTAAATGTAATCCTCTATGGACAGGTTCTTAATATTACAAGAATATGTGTCCCTGAAGGAATGTGAATAATGGAGCAGTTCCAGCTAAGGACCTTCCTTCTTTGACGAGATGGTGTAATATGCACATTTCAAATGAACACCCTCAGGGAGTATAAAACTTAGATACGTGACAACAGGCCCTATGATTGATTCCTCTGAGACTCATGCCAGATGGTAATGAGGCCACCACAACATGAGTTTCAGGGTTGGTCTCCAGTTCTCCAGGACATACATCACTCACTAGAGCCAATAACTTGGTTGAGAGCTAGAATGGAATGTGGCTGAACAGGTTTTTGTGTGGATCCCTGATGCTGACTGACTGTCAGGTTGGGAGAAACTGACGTCAGATTGGCCCAACATCCGATTGGTGCTGCTCAAGTACAGCTGTTCTATGAGGTCTTTCTTGACCCACCTTATCCATTCCCCTATCTTCCAGAACAATCTATGATTCATATCTTCCCCTAATACATGGAGGCAGTAACTATAATTTTATGTTCCTGTTTAACTAATAATAATAATACCTCAGATTTTGAGCTCCTAGCTCATGCCAGGGACTGTTGAATGCTTTATGTATATTCAATCATTAACCCACACAATAGCTCTGTGAGGGAGGTACCATTGTTATTCCCATTTTACAGATGAAGAAACTGATGTTTAGCAGGTCAAGTTATTGACTCAAAGTCTTACAATTCATCGGGCCGGCTGAGTGGCGCAATGGTTAAGAACTGGCTTGGGACGCCAGAGGGCCCGGTTCGGATCCCACATGTGAGGGCCAGTGACACTGCCCTCTACAGCTAAGATGCTGAACAACAGCTCAACCTGGAGCTGGGCTGCTGGGCATAGGCTGCAGCCCCTGTAGCAGTGGGTTGCCATGGGCTACTGTGTGTAGCCAGCAGCCAGCGTGAGCGGCCGTCCAGAAGCCAGCGACTGATCTGCCTCACCCAGGAAGAGCGCAATGATGGTGCCAACTTGGGCCAGTGAAGCAACGTCCTCCACAACTAGACTGAAAAACAAGACAACAGCAACTTGTCTGTTCCCCTTCCCCCAATTTCCCAGCACTGTTCCCATCCCCCCAATTTCCCAGTAAAAATCTTTAAAAAAAAAAAAAAGTCTTACAATTCATATGGGGTAGAGCCAGAATTTGAATCTCCTGCTGTGATCCTGGAGCCCATGCTCATAGTCACTATGTTATGTCAATTCCTTGTTATTAGACCACAGAATACTTTTGACCAGTAATTCTTAAATTAAAGAGTATCCTTCTTTAAATTGTTTTCCTGAGCTCATAGTACTCTGCTGTTGCTCCGCCATCCAATGAAGACTGATAAGACATAGGAGTACCTATTCTATCACAGCCTTCCAAACGCTAAAGAACCAAGGCAGAAACACTTCAGAAAACTCAGAACAACCTTCTTCATATTTGTCAGGTGTCACACAGTGCCTAGCATATAGAAAGTAGCTGGCAAATAAATATTAATGAACCCAGTTCTACAATACTGACTACCCTACATGCTTAGGAAGAATATATTTAGCTGTAAGTTAGAGAAACCCTCTAAAGTACCTTTAAAAAATTCTAGGCTTATTTTTTTTCTAAAATACTGTGAAGTCCAGAAGTAAGCAATCCAGAGATGATACCATGGATCAAAGATGACACAAGGACCCAGGCTGGTTTGTATCTTTTTGATCCACTAATCTTAGCATTGCAACATGACCTGGGCAGTGGAGACTGTGTTGGCCATAACAGATTTTTTTTTTCAGATTTCCTAGGACAATTAAGATTTCTCCCTTTTTAATTATGATTAGCCAGCTTATTTTATAAGGAGAAACTATTTAAATGGCCCTCTGATTCCTAAAAGATTTTTAATCTTTTAAAAATCTAGTTAATATAAAACTCCATTCTTGTTTACCTTGGTTTCTTTTAGTAGAGTTATAACATAACATCATCATTAGGGCAGCTCTAGTCCAAATCCATAAATAGTTCTGCTTTCTCTGCTTCATTAGTGTTTTTCTCACAGTGACCTCAGAGAGATGACAGTAACTATAAAAGAACAAAAGAAGGAGGAAGAGGAGGAGGAGGAGGAGAAAAGAAAGGAAGGGGAAAAAATAGCCCTTTATCAAAGTTGCTCTTGAAGTCTGAAGAGCAGTCTAAGATCACACATATCCAGAGTTTAAACAGACTAGCTAATGACATCTAGAACAGTCTCTGATTAAAAACAATAAATCTGAACCCTGCGTTTGGGCTAAGGCAAGTGGGATAAATTCCTGCAACAATTATCCTGTTCTCCAAAACGCTGATTGATGTTTATCAATATCCTGTTTTGGTTTAATTTCCTCACCTCTGACCTTTAATCTACAAAATTGACCTTTGCTTAAAAGAAAAGTTTGAAAATATGAAATTGATTCCATAACTCCAAGGGGAAATCTGGAAAAAATAGGCAAGAATGCTCTAAATATAAAATTGTTTCAGTCAGATACAGCCAACTACATAAATCCCACATTCTTAGGATAGAAGCTGTTTTCCACACAGCCAGGCAGCTGTACTTCCAGTGAGCTGTCCAGAGTACTGAACTGCCTCTGCCTTTAATTCTCTTTGATCCAGTTACACTGCCTGTCCTAGTTACACTATAAATACAGTAATATAGTATTGAATTCTACTAAAAAAAACTTTAAAAAAATTTCTTCATTAGTTTCAGGTGTACAAAACAATGCAATAGTTATACTTTTCACCCCTCACAAAGTGACAACCCGCTGCCCCAATCCACTGCCCCCCCACCCCGATATCATACATATCTATTACAATTCCATTGGCTCCACTCCCACATGATACTCCACACCCCGTGACCATATATATATTTACAGTTGTTATTCATTATTATTCAGCTTCAACTTCAGGTGTACAGTGCAGTGGTTAGGCATCTACACAGTCCCTGAAGTGGTCTTCCCAACAACATGTGTCCATCTGACACCCTAAAAAACATTTACAACATTATTGATTATATTCCCCAAATTGTCTTTCCTCTCCCTGTGGCAATATTGTAGGTACCAATTTATGCTGTCTAATCCCTTCCTCTTCTTTCTCATCCCCACCCTAAAAAAAATTTTAAGGTAAAGTTTATCTTCTGATTGTAAGAGACAGAGAGAGAGTGAGAGAGAGAGAGAGAGAGAAAGGGAGAGAAAGGAAGGAAGAAATGAAGGAAGAAACAAAGAAAGAAATCACCCATAAACCCACTACCTCCAAGCAACTATGAATAATCTCTACTTTAATTTTCCTCTAGTCTTTTTTTCTCTATATATTTTTACATATTTGAGACCATTCTGTATATGCAACACAATTTTGTAAATTGCTGTTTTTCATAGTGGTATATGTATTTCTTTTTATTGTCAACTTTTTAAATACATTTTTAAAGTAGATGCATTTTATCATGTTCTGTTCCATAATTGACCAAACTGTGCTTATGTAATTTGATTTTATTTTTATTTAAAATATTATTTATATTATTTGTAGAACTATAACAAATAGCTTTGGGTTCTTCTCTGGATGAATCTCTGGGAAACTAGTGGGGGAAAAAAATCCAACCCAAAAAGACTAGGTATTGTATGATTCCATTTATATAACATTCTTGAAATTATAAGGATGAAGATAAAATTATGCAAGTGTAGAATAGGCTAATGGCTTTCAGGAGTTACAAATGAAATGAAGGTGAGAGGGATGTGGGCATGGCTATAAAAAGGCAACATTAGGAAATCCTTGTGGTGATGTAAATATTCTTTATTGTGATGATCAATGGCAATATCATAGTTCTGATGTCGTGCTACAGTTTTGCCAGATGTGTTCATTAGAGGAAACTGGGGAAAGGGTATAAGGATCTTCCTATATTATTTCTTACAAGTGCATGTGAATCTACAATCATCTCAAGATAAATAAACTTTCAGAAAGGAAAATAAAAAGAAATCTGATTTGCTTCCTGGTGAAATGTTTGCTATCTAGTTGTGACCTTAAGGATGAAAGGCTTTGCTGGATTTCAGCCACGAAGGTCAAGCTAGCTAAGGCAGCCATGACATTGTGACCTCATGATTCCACCAGGGCACAGCACTCAAGAAGGGGACCTAGAGGTGGCAAGAGGATGAGGACCTGTGGAGGCTCTGCTATGCCCACTCTGCCTTTTGTCTCTGGCTACAAAATGGGGGAGAGCATCTTACAATCTCCCTTCAGCAAAGGTTTTTACAACTTCTGGGAAAGGAAGCTGATCACAAGAGATCTGGAAAGTGGATAGTCAATTCTTTGGTTATAGTCATGCATCACTTTACAATGGGGATACATGGTGGGAAATGCATCATTAGGCAATTTCATCATTGTACAAATGTTAGTGCACTTACACACACCTAGATGCTACAGCCTCCTGCACACCCAGGCTGTAGGGTACGGCCTATTGCTCCTTAGGCTACAAACCTGTACAGCATGTTGTTGTACTGAGTACTGTAAGCAATTGTATCACAGTGGTAACTATTTGTATATCTAAACATAAAAGAGATACAGTAAAAATACAGTATAAAAGATAAAGTGTGAGTATGTGCAGTCACATTGGTGGGACACTGACATAGCTGTGGAGAAAGGCACCCTCAGAGGAAGAGTAAATGTCAAAAATAGGAAGGGAGGGAGGGAGAGAAGAAAAGAAGAGAAGGGGAGAGAAAGGGATAGCAGAGATTGAAAGCAATCCATAGAGATAAGGCTTGAGACAAGAAATAATAAAAGGGAGAGGAGCAGGAGAGAGAGGGAGAGGAGATAAGAGGAGAGGAGAAGAGAGGGGAGGAGAGGGGAGGGGAGATAGAAAGAGAAAAAGGGGACTGGGAGGTAAGAGAGAGAGAAGGAGGGAAGGGAAGTGAGTTCGTGTGACCAGTGTATGTGCACATGTGCAAGGGCGGGCATGGCCAGGCACATGGTGGGCTTGGGACTCCCCTCCTCCCCAACTCTCTTGCCTCACTCCCTCGCTAATGCTGGACACCAGCTCCTGGCAGGCATGGAATGAGTGGACAGCATGCGGAGCCTTCTTCTATGCCAGTTTGCTGAGATAGAAAGACCACATATACATAACTTTTATTACAGTATATTGTTATAATTGTTCTCTTTCATTATTAGTTGTTGCTGTTAATCTCTTACCATGCCTAATTTATAAATTAAGCTTTATCATAGGTATGTAAGTCTAGGAAAAAACAGTACATATGTGGTTTGGTACTATCCACAGCTTCAGGCACTCACTGGGGGTCTTGGAGGGTGTCCCCTGTGGATAAGGGGGATTACTGTATCCATGAAGCCACATCCCCAATCATGATGAATAACTGAAGTTAACACATTAGGTTCAAAATGTTTTTCTTTTAACCCTTTTTATTTTATTTTTTTTAGAATTTTTCACCTTTTTTCACCTTACGGTCTATAGACACTGGAATTTAAATCTTTCTTGATGTCAAAAGATCAGTTATAATTTTGTTTCTTTTGCTGTGCTATGAGTTGAGAGTTGAAGTGTTTAGCTGAATCTGTACCAGCTGCAGACACATTTGAAGCTTGTGTTCTTAAATAAATTTGTGTCAGTGGTTTCCAAAAAAATAAATAGCTTTTCAAGAGTAGAAAAATGGTTCCACAAACTCTTAGAAATTGTAGACTAGCCTTGCTGCAAAATAATTCATTGGCTCAAATCCTGAAGCAGGCTTCTCTTAAATGGTCTTGCTCTAAATAAAATTATCTTTGCCGTTCTTATCAGTGGTCTTTGACTTTTTAAGATATATTTTGCCATTAATAAATTAACATCAGCTTTTCTTATGGCAGAGTAGTATTTCATTGTGTATATATACCACAACTTCATTATCCAATCATCTATCAAAGGACATTTTGTTTGTTTCCCTGTCTTGGCCACTGTAAATAAAGCTTAAATGAACATCAGAGCACATATATATTTACAGATAAATGTTTTCAGATTTTTTGATAGATAGCCAAGAAAGGGATTGCTGAGTCATATGGTAATTCTATTCTTAATTTTTTGAGGACTCTCCACACTGCCCTCCATAGCAGCTGCACCAATCTGCATTCCCACCAACAGTGTATGAGGGTTCCTTTTGGACAATATGGATGGATCTTAATCTAGAGATTATAAAGCTAAGTGAAATAAGTCAGGCAGAAAAAGTTGAGAACCATATGATTTCACTGATATGTAGTATATAAAACTGCAAACAAAAGAACAAGAAAAACAAATGAAGAAGCAAAAATTCATAGACACAGATAATAGTTTAGTGGTTACCAGAGGGTGGGGGGAGTGGGAAGGGGGTGGTAGATGAGGGTAAAGGGGATCAAATATATGGTGATGGAAGGACAACTGACTCTGGGTAATGAACACACAATGTGATATATAGATGATGTATTACAGAATTGTACACCTAAAACCTATGTAACTTAACTAACACTTGTCACCACAATAAACTTTAATTAAAAAAAATTAACATCAGTAACCACTTCCACCACCTATTCAGCATCTACTCAGGGTCTAGAGCCCTTGAGTAACAGTATCATTTTGTGAAGTGGAGGAACAAGCTTGCTAAAATGGAAAGGACAAAGTCAGACACGTGTTCGCTTATTTATTCATTCATTTTATTTATAAATATTTATTTAAAGTCTTACTACTCTAAGGTAGATATTGTAGTGACTAAAATAGACAGGCTCTGTCCTCACAGCACTTTCAGTCCGATTCCAGCTCCCTCACACTCTTCTGCCTGGGTAATTTTGAACAAGTCACCCCATCTCTCAAAGCCTGGATCTGCTCATCTGTAAACTGGGCAAAATGCAGAGGAATTGTGAGGATTACAGACAGATAACACAGATTTAGCACAATGCCTGACGTTCAGTGGTTACTTAGTAGATTTCAATCAGGACATCTACACAGAGGCCTCATAATCAAATATTTGCCTATCAATTCAAATAGTGGCAAATAACAAAGTCTTGGGAAGTCTGGGTACTAGAACCTAGAGAAAATAGTTCATTTCTAAAGAACAAAAGAGGTGGTTGCCATTCATTGATTATTGTATCATTGTTTCATTTGTTGCACTTATTGGACAGCTGTATTAATTTGTTACTGTGAACAAATATCTCTCCAGCTTGTTAATGCCTGTCAGTAAATGATAACTTTAATTCTGTGAGGCTGCCACTCACACACTTACATTCCCTAGAGCAGGATTAGCCTCGTTGCTATTTTGAATCAGGAGGACACAAGTTCTTTAGAATCCTACTTAATGGCTTTGACAATAAATGTTTACTATCACAGATACTTGTTTCAGTTCCTCCCCAAATCTACACAGGAAGGAAATACACAATAACTTTTTTATTCCAAAGGATGGAAACAAATTGAATACTTCCTTCAAAATATTATTCTAATCCATCCCCCCAAAGCATAACATACTCATGCATTTTCAATGGTTAAATTAAAGCTCTTTATAAAAGTCATATAAATACAGAATCATTATTAAAGTCAAAGACTAGCACAAAACAAGAGGAAAAGGAGATTTCCTCTAAGGTGAAGGTACCTTGGTTCCATAGAGTTTGCCGAATATACAGAAGTTGCCCATGAGCATCAGCCTCGGGGGAGGTGATGGCTTTGCCCACAGAGGGACTCAAGTTTACATAGAGGAAGGAGGTTGGAAATTGGAGCCAAAACACAACTGGCCTCCTAGGTTCCTGGATTAAAACAGCTTTAACTTAGCTTCTGTCAAGTGCACAGGGAAGTGTATTTCTGGAGAAAAGCAGGATTCCAGATGTCTCGCCCAGTTCTCTGAATCCAGGAGAGATGGACATGTCATGGTGTCTGTGTAACCCGGATCGCCAAAGTAGGAGTGAAACCCTGTAAGGCACTGACAGGTAAAGCTCATGCTGCTATGTACACCTCAGATTTTCCTGTTTAAGTCTGTCTTTTGCTAGTTGAGGCCAAAGGTACTATCATACTAAACCAACTATTAGTTTAGTGACCAAAAAAAAAAAAAAATCAAACTATTCGTCTATCTGGTTGACCGCCTGTTCAACTGGATTAACCAGCAGCTGGCAGAAGTCAAAAGCCCTTATCCATAAGCCAAATGGTGGCTACATTGGTCAGTAAATTCATTGGCCACTTAATTCAGCTAACAGAATGGATCCCATTCAGATAGTACGTACAACCCTGCATGTCTTCCCTTGCTTTTTTGTTAGTGCAAGCAACAAAAGCTGTGATTATTCACTGAGTATTTATGTTTTTACTTTGCTTTGTGACAAGCCCCTTGTCTTTCCCTCAAGCTGGCTCCTTGTTTGTGTCCTGGGGGAATGGAATACTTCCCAATTAGAAAAAAAATTCAAGGATGGAAGAGATGTTAAAAATGATCAGACCCAAATAATTCTCCAGTGCTTCAGTATCCTTTAATTGTCTTCAGAGGTCATTCTTGCTGAGCATCTCCAGGGAAGGGGAGCAGAGGCCTTCCTAAGAGAGACCACCCATTGTGCTGGCATAGGTGGCAAAGAAAGAAAGGAGGACAGACAAAGCTCTCCCATTTATTGAGCACTTACCCTGTGCGAACATGAATTAGAGACATATTGTGTGATTTGGGCTTGTGGCTCTAGAGTCAAGCCGCGTATATGAATGGAATTAACACAGGAGCACTTAACAAAGTCCACCCTCTAGTTTTTCAATAATATTCTTTTTCAATATTCTCACTTCTCTTTAGGAGTTAGGGGAAGACAGTGGCTGCGCGCTTCTCTGCTGCCCTCAATAGCCTCGTTTGTACCGACCTGGAGGCAGCCGAGTGGCTCTTCCCTTAAAGCTTATACAATGCTTTTGCCCATATATCTCTGGTTGAGCAGGGGTTTGAACCCAGGCCTGTTTGCTTTTAGGGCCTGTGCTTTTAGTCAGCATCACCGCCTATGCAGCCACGTCTCTCCTACCTTTCACCTGCTTTCCATTCTCTGTCAGGCCTTTCTGCCTCTGCAGAAATGGAAGTGCCGGGAGGAGGGGAAGTGGCCACTGCCTGTGCACTTCTCACAAAGTATTCTTAGACTTTTTTTTTTTTAAGATTTTTTTACTGAGGAATTGGAGGAGGGAACAGCACTGGGGAATTGAGAGAAGGGGAACAGATAAGTTGCTGTCCTTTTTGTTCTTCAGTCTAGTTGTGGAGGACGTTGTTTCACTGACCCAAGTTGGCACCATCATTGCACTCTTCCCAGGTGAGGCAGATCAGCCGCCGGCTTCTGGACGGCTGCTCACTGCGGCTGCTGGCCGCTCACGCTGGCTGCTGGCCACACACGGTAGCCCATGGCAAGCCACCGCAGCAGGGGCTGCAGCCTATGCCATCGCCGGCGACTCAAGGCAGCCCAGCTCCAGGTTGAGCTGTTGTTCAGCATCTTAGCTGTAGAGGGCAGTGTCACTGGCCCTCATATGTGGGATCCGAACCGGGGCCCTCTGGCGTCCCAAGCCAGCTCTTAACCAACGTGCCACTTGGCCGGCCCTAGACTTTTTTAAGGTAAGAGGCTGATCTGATTTTTTTTAAGATGCTAAAGCAAGGACATAGAAGTAGCAGTGTGAAAGCCTGTCCAGGAGAAAGGTAGAGAAGGCTGTCAGAGTTTACGAGCCGTTATGGGGTGGCTCTCTCACCGACCAACAAAACGAACCTCACTTGCCCAGAAGTTAAAGCTGGGAAGAGAGGCTGTTTTGTGGAACCTTTCCTCTTCCCACTTCTGTGAGATCATGCAAACTAGTCTATGTCCACAGGCCCTGAGAGGCAGTTAGTGGTTAGGAGCGAGGGATCTAGAGTGAGTGTGAATCCCGTCTCAGCCTTCCTCTAGCTCAGCGGTTCTCAACCTTCCTAATGCCGCGGCCCCTTAATACAGTTCCTCATGTTGTGGTGACCCCCAACCATAAAATTATTTTCATTGCTACTCTATAACTGTAATTTTGCTACTGTTATGAATCGTAATATAAGTATCTTTTTGTTTTCCGATGGTCTTAGGCGACCCCTGTGAAAGGGTTGTTCGACCCCCAAAGGGATCGCGACCCACAGGTTGAGAACCACTGCTGAGTGGTGACCATAGATAGATAAGCTATTCACCCTCTCTATGACGCCATCTGAAAAGTAAGGATAATCAGTGTACCCACCACATGGGATTGTTGTGATGAGTGAGTCATATGGTTTTTAGTACCTGGGATCAAGTCATATCATTAGCAGTGCTGGGGCCCAGGGCAGGCAGCCCCAAAATACCCCACAATGGCACACTGATTACTTTGAATTAAAGTTATTTGACAAGCAGCCAGGACAAGGACACCTTGACCCTCCGTTGCTTTTCGGAATGCAGGAAATCAATCTCCCCTGTGAAGGGGGCCCTCCTGGCTGCAAAGGGGCTGAGAGAGACCCCCTTACTGCTAGAGGTAAGAAATCCAGAGCCAAAAAGCTTGCATAAACAAAATTTGTTACTCCTTTACTACTTTCCTACCCAAGCCCAACTTTGTTTAGGGTCCTCAGTAATGAGCACCCAAACCTAAGTGTCTTTGCCCTGTCATTTCTTCACAAATTTATTGTTTCTTTGTCTAAAAAGTAGAAAAAGCCGGCTGTTTCATCATTTCAGAGAGCATCATCATTTATGATCTCCTGTGTGTATTAGATTGCTTTTTCTCCTGTTAATCTGATCTTGTGCCAATTTTATTATAAGTCCAGCCATAAGAACTCATGAAGAGTAGAGGGAGGGAATTCTCCCCCTCCCCAACAGCAGCAACATCCAGGAGTCTGTTTGTGTTTTGAGAGAACGGAAACCCTCTCTCTGAGATCTCAGATTCTTAGTTGTGCTTTGCAAGGGATGAAGAGCCGTCCTCTCTTTGTGCTCCCCCCCCCCCCCCCCCCCCCCCCCCGTGCTCCATTCAGTGAGCTCAGCACCCAGGCGTCCCCTGGGCACCAGAACTGTGGGTGAGCACAGATTCCAGGTTAGTTCTCTGAGCCAATTGGAAAGCTGGAACTATGGCTCCACAGAATGGTACCTAGGACATTTGATCAATTTTAAAATGGGATGGATATATTGCCAGAGGCAGTTAGTATGATTTTTTTTAAAAAGCAGGAAGAGTTTAATTACTCACACAATTGCACGTAAGAACACTGCAGGATGTGGCAAAAGGAACTGGGATTTGGTGCCAATGATCCCTTCAAAGTAAAGCCAATTCTTGGTGAACTTCAGGAACGTCGGCAGCCTGGAGTCGCAGTGATTTCCCAATCTTTGTGTTCATATGCTTTTTTGCACATGCTATGTGTTAAGTTCTTCTGCCACCCTGTATCCCATTTTACAGATGAGAAACTGTCTCAGAGAAGTTAAACTACTCATTCAAAGCCTGACTCATAAAGCAGAGCCCTGGCTTTGTTTAGGGCTATTGGCCACTCATGATAACTGCCTCATTATTACACCCACACAATGCTTTCTGTGTCTGCAAGTGGGCTTTCCCATCTCCGCTTGCTTACTTGCAGCAATCTGGTCTCTCCGTAATTAAGGAGAGGCAGATCCAGTATAAAGAGATTGAGAATAATAAAGTGGTTTCAGCCTCCAGCTCTGAACAGCAGTGTTTTCTGGGCAGTTTCTCTTTATGCCCTGAGCTTTGTGGTGAGAGAGATGGTTAGAACCAACACAGAAAAGAGGAAGAGACTTGGGCTTCCTTATCTCACTCAAAATAGCCTGCAGCTATCTTACGCTCAGTTGGTTGCTTACAGACAGTGCCAGAGGGCCACCTGGTTCTGAATCTTCTCTTCCCAGTTACTGAAGCCCTAGATGTAATCTTTTCAATGGCCTGATTTTTACCTGTTTACAATTGTGAGAGGAAGCACTCTTGCCCCTGGGTTACACCAGCATGGGCGCTCACCTCAGAATTAGAGAATCTCAATGTCACTCATGTGAATTTCTCCTGCTAGTATCAAAGAAACAAAAATAAAAATAAACTTACCTCTCAACTCACTAAGAAGCTGAAAGGAGAGGAATACATAATAGATATAACAGGGGCCATTTCCCTAAAGAGGTGCGAGAGGAAGGTTTTCCTGGGCCCTTGATTCTCTAGGTCCTATCTGAGAGTTCACACACCCTCTGGAATATGCCCATCTTCCTTTTAGATCTTCTTTTTTTTTCTATAACTCCCCAAGCTACCATAGCACATTCAGGAAGGGCATGGAGCAGGTGACACTTTTTCTTTTTTCTTTATCCTTCCTTCCTTTTGTATTCCTCTTCCCCTTTCTCCCATGTCCTGCTGACACAGCCTGGCATTGTTCTTGATGAAGTGAAGATACAGGTGGGAGAAGAAGGTGGTGGTGGTGGTGATGGTGAGAGGGGAGTTGAAGTGTTCACAAATTCTTATTCCAAATTTTTTTGTTTCCCATTTCAGGCCTTGTGGGGAAAAAGATGATACCTCTCCACCCAAATAAAAAGAACTTCCAAACACTTAAGTGGGGCATGAATATCATCTACTCTCAGCCCATGCTCTATGTATAAGCCAGAATTTTCTGCATTTTGAAGGTTTTATCACAGGGTGTTATGCTCCTAGGGAAGTCAGGGCATGGTGATCTTGTCCTGGGAAAACCAATCAACAATAGTGGAATTTGTGCTTAGAGGATTTTCCTCCATCCGACAGCTAAATATCTTCCTCTTTATGATGTTTTTAGTTTTCTACATCCTAATTGTTTCTGGAAACATCCTCATTGTCCTGCTAGTTTTGTTCAACCATCACCTCCACACCCCCATGTACTTCTTCCTAGTGAACTTGTCCTTTCTGGAGATCTGGTATACCTCCAACATTGTCCCTAAAATGTTGCTGATTATCATAGCTGAACAGAAGACTATCTCTGTGGCTAGCTGCCTGGCTCAATTCTACTTCTTTGGATCTCTGGCTGCAACAGAGTGTCTCTTGCTTGCTGTGATGTCCTATGACCGCTACCTGGCCATCTGTCAACCTCTCCACTATCCCATCCTCATGACTGGCCCTCTCTGCATTAGGCTGGCTGCCTGCTCTTGGCTCTGCTGCTTCCTCCTGACTGCAATCACTATCGTCTTACTGTCTAGACAAACCTTCTGTGGACCCAATGAAATCGATCACTTCTTTTGCGACTTTACTCCTTTGGTTCATCTCTCCTGCATGGACACCTCACTGACCGAGACCATAGCTTATGCCACCTCTTCTGCAGTGACTCTGGTCCCATTTCTCCTCATCACAGCATCTTACGCCTGCATTCTTGCTGCTATTCTAAGAATTCCATCTGGCACAGGTCGGCAAAAGGCCTTCTCTACCTGCTCCTCACACCTCACCATGGTCATGATGTTTTATGGGACATTGATTGCCACATACCTGGTGCCCTCAACCAACTCATCCCAACTCTTGCGCAAAGGGTCCTCTTTGCTTTATACCATCCTGACACCCATGTTCAACCCCATAATTTACAGCCTGAGAAACAGAGACATCCATGAAGCCCTGAAGAAGTGCTTAAGTAAGAAGTCAGGTTTCCTCAGATGAAGGGGAAAGGAAAAGAGCCATATTTGTCCAAGGATTGATGAACTGGATTGAGTCATTTAGATTCTACATAAAAGTCAATTACCTAAACCAGGAGCTACCAAAACCAGATAACCAGATGCCTCTAAGTATGGCTGTGGACACCTCTGAGTTCTGGCAGCTTCTGGTGAACTGGTTGGCATCCCAGGAATGGCCTAAACAGGTAAAATTCTGCTCCATCATCTTCAGTAAACCTGGATCCTTATATAAAAGCTCACATCCAAAATGAGCAGGTAAGACTCGTCACTCATTCATTCAGGTATTCATTCAGGGTCTACTACATCCAAGGCATTGTACTACATGTAAGTGAAAAACAAATAAAAACAGGTAGTCTTTGCTCTCACTAAACTCACAGTCTATAAGGGGAAGACAGACATTAATCAAATAACTAATGTAAAACTACACATATAAATATAAAATTACACTTGTGATTTGAAATTTAAAATAATTAAAATGTCCACTATGCACCTATTAAAATGACCAAAATCCAGGACCCTGACAACATCAGATGCTGGCAAGGATGTGGAGCAACAGGAGCTCTCATTCATTGCTGGTGAGAATGCAACATGGTACAGCCATTTTGGAAAACATTTTGGAAGTTTCTTACAAATCTAAACAGATTTTACCATCTGATCTAGCAACTATACTCCTTGTTTTTTACCCAGATGAATTGAAAACTAATGTTTACACAAAAACCGCTCATGGATATTTATAACAGCTTTATCCATGATGGCCCAAACTTGGAAGCAACCAAGTTGTCATTCAGTAGATGAATGGAAAAATAAACTGGTACATTCAGACAATGAAATATTATTCAGCACTAAAACTAAGTGAGCTATCAAGCGATGAAAAGACATGGAAGAACCTGAAATGCGTATTACTAAGTCAGAAAAACCAATTTGAGAAGGCTACCTACTATGTGATTCCAACTATATGACATTCTGGAAAAGGCAAACTATGGAGACATTAGAAAGATCAATGGGTCTAGGCTGTGCACCTGAAACTAACATAAAATAATGTTGAATGTCAAGTATAATTGAAAAACATAGTCACAGGGATGTGACAACATAAGGAATATAGTCAATAATATTGTAATAACTATGTACAGTGTCAGATGGGTAAGAGACTTATTGGGGTGATCACTTTGTGAGGTATATAAATATCTAATCACTATGTTGTTTTGTATACCTGAAACGAATATGTTGTATGTATGTCAACAGTAATTGAAAAATAAATTGTTAAAAATTAAAAAAAAAATCAGTGGTTGCCAGACACTAAGGTTTGGGGGAGGGAGGAATGAACAATCAGAACACAGATTTTTAGGCAGTGGAACAATTCCATATGATATTACAATGGTGGATTCATGCCATTATACACTTGTCAAAATGCATAGAATGTGCAACACCAAGAGTGAACCACAATGTAAAGTAAGGACTCTGGGTGATAACAGCATGGTAATGTAGGGTCATCAGCTGTAACAAATGTACCACTCTGGTGGGGATGTTGATAGTGGGGGAAGCTATGCAAGTGTGGGGGCAGAGGTTATATGGAAAATCTCTGTACTTTCCCCTCCATGTTGCTGAGAACCTAAAACTACTCTAAAAATAAACTTATTTTGAAAATAAAAATAATTATGAGATGTTAATTATACATCAGTTTCTTTCTCTGGAGTAGGTTCAGCCTAGGCAAAGCATTTCCTAATCCTTTGCACTCTGGGACTTGGAAATGGGAAATGAAGATTCGGGGAAATGAGGAAGGCAAAGGACCGACGTTAATATCTGCAGTGCTCCACCTCTCCTGCTGCTGTGGTGGCAGGCTCAGTTGGGAGCTAAGGCTTCCTATTTATTGAGAGCCACCCCCTTGGTTAGGCCCCTGCCAGGATCTTGCCTGGACTCGCTCCCCTTCCTGCTGGCACACGTTCTCAGTATTAGAACATAGGGTGTGGTGGGTGGGTGTTTGTTCTTTGCTCTCTGCAGCTCTTTTGAGATGAGCTGAGTTGACTTCAGAGAAGAGAAGCTGAGGTCAGCATTGCACACTCACATGCTGCCTGCCTCCTTGTCTGGCTCCTACAGATTATACGGCCCCAGTGCTGAGGACAGGATCATCTCTTGCCTGCACTTTTTTCTTGAAATTTTCTTTTCTTTTTTTGAGTTAAGCAAAGAGATTATGCTCACTATTCATGGGAAGTATGCAAAACCCTCACTGGAAACAACACCTATGGGACTGTGCTGGGTGTTCTGAAAACATTCTCAGGCTTTGTCTTACAAAGAGAAAACTGCTGTCTTCTTGCTCCTTTTGTAAACTAGAAAAATATTATGAGGTCATCCTATGGTGCCCTGCTGAAAGTAAAAGCCAGCTTTCAATTACCCAAGGTGACTCATCTGTGGCAAGTGTTCATGTCAGATTAGCTCTGCAGAAAGCTGGGTGACTGGATAGGAGAACAAGCTTTATGTCATGGGCAAGTTTGAAATTCAAGCTCTGTCACTTTCTAGCAGCGTGTTTTGGGCAAGTTACCTAAATGCACCAATCTTAGCTTTTCCCATCTGTAAAGGAGGAAATGCGACGCCAAGCTCACACTGCCACCAAATAAGAACACGTACAGTGCACTGTGTGGCCCATAGGAAGAGCTCAGTAAATGGAAGTGCTTGTAACTTTTCTCCTAGGTTCCCCCTTCTTCACCAAATCTTAGTAGGAATTCATTTTTTATATTATAAAGTAATAAATATTCAGAATTTTTAAGGCCCCGAGAAAAATGTGTGAATTAGTCTATCTTCTTTCACAGATAAGGAAGTGATGTCCTGGGGGAAATTAAGTGGACTTTCCCTGGGTGATTATAGAACCAGCACTTCTGTTTCTGGGGCCAGGCCTCTTACCCATATGCCAAATGACCGGCCAACTTAGTGGCTTTTCTCCTTGCCCAGGGACACATAAGAAACTCCCCATGTATGCACCAGAATTGCCTGTCGGATCACCGATTTGTTATACTTGGCCAGGAGGGAGTGTAGTATATCATGGTACATGCCAAAGCCCTGGGCATCCCTTGCAGCCCCAAGCCCCACATTGCACCTCCTATAAGCTCCCAACCTCCGGTCAGGTAACAAAGCGTCGAGATGTTTGTGGCCAGCACGATTGCTACCGACTGGGAGAAACATTTCCCCATTATTCCTTCTGCAGGAAGCCGCAACAACTCCCAGCCCCACAAGTGGGGAAGAGGAGACGTTGAGTGTAGGACTGACTTCCTACTTCCATTGATCCATGGCAATAAAACACAAAGTCTGGGGGGGTCTCTTTCCAAGTTAGTGAGGTCTATGGGACTGGAGAAGCCACAGCCCTGGTCCCACAACTGAAAATAAACCCAACACTGGCAAAGAACCACGGGGTTTCGTCACCTGCACCAGTGGTTTTCTATCCTTAGATTTGGGCAAAGGTCCTAAGAAGACACCAAAGAGGGGGAGAGGGGGAGCAGCCTCTGAGTGCCACCCATGTGCTTCATGAGCAGTTCTACTTTTATCTATCTTATCTATTGCTATTCTATTTAAAACTTTATTTGAATAAAGACTCTTGCTGCTATATATGTATACACAAATATACACACATATTTTTTTTTTACTAGACCTTTTATGATAACTTCCCTCATTTTCCCTGTTGGAAAAATATACAAAAACACTGAGGTCATGTTTGGATTAGTTTATGTCCTATAAGGTCAAGGCCACAGCTTCTAAGGTGACGAGCTTCTGTGGATAATTGTGTATGTCACAGTGACCTGCACTGCATTTTTTAAGCCTCTGAATCTCTGTAACTGACTTCTCGTCTACAAGTTAGTCTGAAAACAACACTTCCCAATGACTTCCCTGGGCTCCTGAAGGATTTCCGTTCTTGTGGAACACTGGAGACCCCCCAGTCAGCATGGCTACCCCATGACATATTTGTTCTTTGAAGCTCAGGAGTGTGTTGGCATGCAAAAAAAACAAAAAACAACAACAACAAAAAAACGCTTCTTGTCACCCAGACTTAGTCAGATCTCTTCTGAGGAGAAGCAAAGGGAAGGCTACACAATGACATACAAGTCCCTGTGCAGTCCTTTGCTGACGGATAGGAGGAGAAAGGGACATACAGTCAAGGCTGGGAGAGGAGATCACAGCCACTGCTGTCATCACAGAGAGTAGGCGTGTTCGGAGAGAGACCAGTCCCCCTGCCCTCTCTGAGCTCAGGCAGGAGGACAGGAAAGCACTAGTCTGACCCACAGTACCAGACAATCTTAGTGGTTTCTCACTGATCTACATGCACATGAGCTCCAAGAAGATGGGACCTTAATAAGAGTCACAACTTTCATGTGGAAATCAAGAGTCTGCAGCACAATGGGACCACACCTTGTGCATCCTCCTGGGCTCTGACCTTTCCCCTAGCCACCAAGTGAGCTCAGGGTTGTAATATATGCTTAGTACCTATCTAAATCTAACTCACAGGCCTAACGCATGTCTTTCAATAGCTTTAGGTCTCAGGCTCCAAATCTGAAGAATCTGGAAGCTTGCCTAGGTGTTTCCTAAGAATATACTGAGGTTAATAATCAACATTCATACTTTAACCCTTATAAAGAAAGCTTTTTTTCACGTAGTTTCTCATTTGGTCCTCATTTGTCTATAAAGTAGAAATTATCCCCATAGCACAGATGAAGAAACCAAGACTCAAAACGTCCAATGACTCTTTTGAAGCATCTCTGTGAATGCCTCTGGCTTCCAGCCCCTGTTATTTCCATTGCATCATACTCCTACCTCTAAGATTCCATAATTCAGTTTTCCTCTTCTGGGTATGTCCTACAGGCTGAATGTTTATCTCCCCCAAATTCATATGTTGAAACGTAATCCCCAATGTGATGGTGTTAGTAGGTGAGACCTTTGGGGGATAATTAGGTCATGGGGATGGAGCCCTCATGAATGAGATTAGTGCACTTATAAAAGAGACACCAGAAGTCCCCCTTGCCCCATCCGCCATGTAAGGTCACAATAAGAAGACGGCCATCTATGAACCAGGAAGCAGACTCTCACCAGACATCGAATCTGCTGGTGCTTGGATCTTAGACATCTAACCTCCAGAACTGTGAGAAATCAATTTTTGTTGTTTAAAAACTACCCATTCTATGGTATTTTTTAATTACAATAGCCCAAATGGACTAAGACAGTATGTTCTAGTTACAGCTACATTAACCAACCACAATACTGCTTTGCCTTTGTGGCATGTCCAATGTGACATGGATCAGCAAGCTTGCATCCAAGGCAGCCCCTCTCTGACACTATTGTCCAGATACCATACTCCCAAACAGTTCTGCACTTTTTTACATAATGTCTGTGATGTGTTATGGCTACTTAATTCAGCCCTAAGGATGATATAGGCTCTAGACAATACATATGCAATTTCTGAAACCCAAATTTTTAATTTATTTCTCAATATAAATGATTTTTTGAAATTCCAGAAATATCCAAATGATACCAAGTCAAATGTTAGAATTTTAAACACTCATATTTTTCTACGATATAACTCATAATAACAATCAAATTACATGGAGAATATTCTTTTAAAATTTTTTCCTATTGTACTCTCTTCAAAATTCTAACTTTAGGGCTGGCCAAGTGGCTCAGTTGGTTAAGAGCATGAGCTCTGAACAACAGGGTCACTGGTTCAATTCCCACATGGGCCAGTGAGCTGCGACTGAGCTGAGCTGCCAATAGGTAGCAGGATGGCTCAGCTGGTGAGAGCATGTGTTCCTAACAAGGTTGCCGGTTCAACTCCCACATGGGATGGTGGGCGATGCCCACCCACAACTAAGATTGAACTCAGCACCTTGAGGTGAGTGGCAGCAAGCTGCCGGTGGGCAGCCGGATGGTGACTGAACTAGCTGTACCCTCCACAATTAAGATTGAAGGACGACAACTTGTCTGTTCCACTTCCCAATTCCCCAACACTGTTCCCCTCTCTCAATTCCCCAATGAAAAAATCTTAAGAAACAAAACAAAACAAAAAAACCACTCTAGCATTAGAGTCCATAAGAAAAAATCTAATGTGATACTAATTAACTTTAATCTCCCATTTGAAGCTTCCAGTCATAATTCTCACAAGCATCTATCTATGCCTCTCCAACTCTAATATTCTTATATACTTGAGTAACTTTCTGGGGAAACCTTGGGAATTCTACCTGTATTCTTCTTATATTTCAATAGTGACTATTTTCAATATAATAAAAATATACTCACTCATCTAGAATGCTTTAAAAGAAGGCCTAAATGAGAATCCAATGATCTCTCTATATCTGTATGAGGTTTTGTCCATTCAGGATGCATTTTGGCAGGCACTACCGCATGATAACGGAACATCTACAATTTGTATTCCCACTTCTTGTCCGGCCAACTGCAAGTCTCTTACACTCCCAGGTTCCATTATCACGTATAATGCTTGACCAATATACCATGCACTGAGAAGAACAAACCATGAGTCTGAACTTCTTTTTTTAATTTAGTTTTTCTTTCAACGTTTTTGAGAATTATCCTGAATTATTCAATAATATGAGCTGCCTTGATGCCTTGATATTGTCTTATTCTCCATTTTACTTTTCTTGTATATCCAAATGGATTGTAAACACTTGCTGGCCATAAACCATATTAGTTCCCAGTGAAATCTTGTAGATTTGGGTTCTAGTAGATATACAATTCTCCACCCTTTCCTGACTCCCACGCCACTCCCAGCTGCTTCTGGTTGTCAAGCACTTGGATCAGCCCTTCCCAATGAGATGATGGAGAGAAATACACTAAATGAAAAGTTTTCTCCACTAAAATGGTAATCCATTTCTGCCATGAGCAACTCTTGCCTTGCAAGAAGATTCTTCCTGATATTCCTAGAATCCCCTCTCTAATAACCACTTCTCCCTCCGTGGATGTTAACCCTACTTCTCTCTCTTTCTCTCTCTCTCTCTCTCTCTCTCTCTCTCTCTCTCTCTNTCTCTCTCTCTCTCTCTCTCTCTCTCTCTCTCTCTCTCTCTCTCTCTCTCCTCTTTTTCTCCTCCTTTCCCAAATCTCTAGTTCCCTTAACTTGCAGGCCTCACACTACCTGAAGTTATTCAAATATTGACAGAGCAACTCTTACGTGCCAGATACAACCACTTAACATACACAGAGCAACACAGAACCTATCACCAGAGCTTAGAGTTTAGAAGGGAAAACAGACAGTTACATAAACAGTGAATGATAGGGTGATGTTTATGAAAGCATGTGACAGGAGCACCTGGACCTGTTGGAGAGCTTCCTGGGGGAACTGAGATGAAGAGTGTGTAGGAATTAGTCAGGTGACGAAGTGAGAGGATATTCCAGAGACAAAGAGAGAGGAAGGAGGAGGTGGGGGCGGGGAGGGAGAGAGAGAGAGAGGAAGAGAGGCAATGAACTAGATCAGGGGTCGGCAAACTTTTGAGATGGAAGAGCCGCCAGGGGTCAGCAAACTGCGGCTCGCGAGCCACATGCAGCTCTTTGGGTACGCACATGTGACTGAAGTAAAATTGAAAATGAAAATAAAGCTATCATAGTTTCATTTATAAAAATTTTAAAAGATATTGTTCACATAATGGTGATTTCATTTGTTTTATAGGTCTCTCAAAACTTTGAGGAACAGGATTGGCTCTTTCAGGGGTCGGCAAAATTTTGAGAAGGAACGTACCCAAAGAGCCACATGTGGTTCACGAGCAGCAGTTTGCCGACCCCTGGACTAGATTGATTTGTTTAAGCAACTCAAAGGAATTCAGTATCTAATGTGGTGGGACAATGGGGGTGGGGATGGAGAAGGAGTGACCAGCTGATAGCGTTAGGAGTTAATAGGAGCTGCTTAAAACCTTTGGGAAGCCATTACACAGTTTTTAACTGGAAAGTGACATAACTAAATTTGCATTTTTAGAAGGCTCTCCAACTCAGGACAGAGTGAGAAAGCATCCAAGCTGATCTTGAAGGAGGCTGGAATCCAGTCACCCAGGTGAGAGACAAGGATTGGTATAGTGGCTTTGGAGTTGGAGAGAGGTGGCCTGATTGAGAAATATTTAGGAAAGGTATAATTTAAAAGACTCGGTTGAGGGGGCCGGCTGAGTGGCTCAGTTGGTTAGAGTGCAAGCTCTGAGCAACAGGGCCTCCGGTTCAATTCCCACATGGGCCAATGAGCTGCGCTGGAGGTGAGCTGCCGCTGAGCTAGTGATAGTGCATGCTCTTAGCACCAAGGTTGCCGGTTCAACATGGTGGGCTGCACCCCACTCCTCCCGCCCCTCCCCGCAACTAAGATTGAATATGGCACCTTGAGCTGAGCAGCCGCTCAGCTGGTGAGAGTGCATGCTTTTAACAACAAGGTTGCCAGTTTGACTCCTGCATAGGATGGTGGGCTGTGCCCCCCTGCAACTAGATTGAAAGTGGCAACTGGACTTGGAGCTGAGCTTGCG
Organism: Hipposideros armiger; assembly: GCF_001890085.2. Lineage (NCBI taxonomy): Eukaryota > Metazoa > Chordata > Mammalia > Chiroptera > Hipposideridae > Hipposideros > Hipposideros armiger. The sequence continues at coordinate 969,437 of NW_017731931.1, forward strand.
CCCTCCACAACTAAGATTGAAGGACAACAACTTGACTTGGAGCTGATGTATCCTGGAAAAACACAATGTTTCCCTCCCCCAATTCCCCAGTAAAATTAATTAATTAATTAATTAATTAAAAAATAAATAAATAAATAAATAAAAGACTTGCTTGATATTGTTGAAATAACTTTCTAGGAACAAGATGGAGCGACTTCTGCCCCAGTATTGTGTCGACAAACTGAGACTTAGATGACTTTTGTGTCCCTGTGAATACTCCTGTTGATCAGAAATGTCCTGTCCACCAATATCTAAACGCCAATCCAACTCAGGGCCTTCTCACCCCAAACAAGGTTGACTATGACTACTGGCCCCAGCCAATCAGATATTTTCTATTTTTCTCTTCCTTGTTCTTTATCCTATAAAATCTTCCCACCATCTGCCTATTTTGTAATTTTCCAAATGGAGACTGTCAACTTTATGAAGGGTTAAATAAAGTTTGTTTGTATCACCTAAATTGTCTTCTTGAATCAGTTTGTAAGAATAATACATCGTGGTATAGAAGAGAGAGAACTTAAGAAGACTCTTGATCAATGACTTGGGCAACTGGGAGGTTAGTCAGGCCTTTCCCTGAGATAGCGATGAGGGGTGGAGAGCAGGCCTTAGTGGGAGGATGCTGAGTTTGCTAAGCTGAATTTTGGACACTGGACTTCAGGTGCCTGTGTGGAGCACGAATGAGAGATCGATGGGCACATATGGATTTGTGAATCCTTGGCACAGAGATATAGTGATCAACATCATTGGGATGAATGAGATGACAGAAAATGTGAGTCAAGCAAGAAGTCTTTCCTCATCAACTCCACTTCAGGGTTCTGTCAGTGTGACAGCAGCCCCAAGGGAGGGACGGCGATTCCTCAGGCTGATGCCAGCAGAAAGGAGTAGAGTTTATAACAGCATTTCCTAAGGTGCACTTACCCTGAAAAATTGTTCCATGAGAACCCCCCCCAACACACACACACACACACACACACACACACACACACATTGTTCTATGACCAAATAAGTTGGGGAAAATATGTGTATTTAAAGAATATTAAGAACACATCAAGGACTGACAAGTTCTGCAGTGAAGAACTTTTCCATCTTTGTTTAACTCAGCTTTCCCACGAGCCTGCCCTGGGCAGAGGTAATTCTTCCAGAATCTGAGTGCCTCAGCGTGAAGGAAAACAGAAAGAGCCAGCTTTCCCAGATGCGTGCTTCTAAGTCAGGCCCAGGGAACATGTCCATCTCCTCATTTATCAGATGAAAGCATGTGGCTCAGCGATTGGCTCCAAGTTCACAGCTGGCTAGGAATACTTTAGGGTTATTATCTAGTCCTTTGATTCTTTCAGTTTAAGAAGAACCCAGTGGATACAATAGAATGAAAACTGGAAACTTATCTTTCAAAATCCGGTCCTACAGCATGACTCGTGACATTGACGTTGAATCTCAGCTCTGCCATTTCTTAGTTGTGTAATCTTGGACAAGTTATCTAATCTCTTTGAGGCTCTTGTTTTTTTCACTGGTAAATTGGGCTATAACAGTAACTATCTATAATAGTAGGATTATAATTAGATGTTACTGTTGACCTGAAAATAAAGGGCCAAAGTGAGAGGCAACAAGCATTTATTTGAGATCCAAGAGAATAGCTATTCAAGAGTCACTGATCCAGGCAGAAGCCCAAATAGTGTTCTAGTTAGGAGTTAAAGGCAAGGGGTATTTATGAGAAATGGAAGGGAAACAATTACATGAATAAAAGCAAGAAATCTTCATGGGTGTTAATAAGCTAAGGAAGGAATTTCTATGGGTGCAGATAAGCTAACACAGTGATGCTAATCATAAAGAATGTCTTTAATTTTTAGTCTGGTAGTCATACTGTCTGCTTTCCTGTTATCTTTGGAAACAGTTGTTTGGAATGCAGTCCAAAGGTTATTTTGCCCCGTTTTAACATTTTGAAGGTTTGAGCAGGAAAACTGTGCAAGGCAGTTCCTTTGGGGTGGCAGCTCCAACTCTATTTTAAAATGGTTCCATTTATATTATTTTTATATTACTATTAATCAACAGAAGTTGAGGGGTTGAGATTTGCTTGGTATCTCACAACTAACAGAGATAAAGCTGGAACTGAAACCCAGATCTTTGGGCTCTAAATCTGGGGCTCCTTCTATTAACCAAATCATTTCTACCAGTATCTCTTGGATTGTGCCTTGGGGGTTTGCATTCAGCAACAGCCACAAGGACAGTCTAGCTTCTGAGACACAAAAGTCTGCAAATGGTGGCCCAATCAAACTGGAGAATAGAGATTTCTGCAAGGAAGTTGGAAGGAAGGTGGGGAGAAGGTGGACTGGCTTAACAAACATTCCTAAGCCTTGGTCCTAGAAAACTTTAAAAAATTTTAATTCTTGGAATGCACTCCAAGTCTCAGCTACTCGAATAAAAAACTCTGGTGGGAGGGCCAAATTCATTCTTGAACAGATCTGCAGGTAATTTAATTCTGAGCTGCCACCTTGATAGAAAAGCACTGTCCTTTTCTAGACAAAAATTAATGCCCAAATCATCTAAGAACCCACCATGCTCACAGATTAGTGCCTGAACCAACTTGGTTTTTGAGTTTTCCTGTGTTTCATAGAAACCTGTTTGGGTGAGTCAAAAAGTCACAGAGGAAGGATTGCATCTCTGAAGCAAAAAGGGCGGGCCCAGACTCACTTCCTCCCTCTCCACATATGGCCTTCCTGTTGTCACAGTGTGCTCACATTTATTCCTCCTTCACTTCTCCTTTTACACAAATAGCCCCGGACTTCCGTTGTAACAGCCTTGTCGCAGCCACCTAAAGGATAATCATCAATTCTACCTAAAGGACTGAGGAAAAGTGCCTGCAAAAGGTAAGATTGGTGACACTTTAATCTGGTTTGAGAGCAGAGACCTGAACCATGTGGGAGGGGTATCTTCTTAGGCGTCTCCATACACCTCGTTAGTGACCCTAAAATCTCCTGTTTCTGTTCCACAAATATTGTGTAGGAAGTAAAAGGATCAGCAAGATCCTAGTAGCCCTCAAAAGGCAATCAGGAAAGACTTTTAATTAAGCAGGTTCCCGTTACCTTATGTCTCTTTGGGTCAGGACTTTCCTATCTTTAAATTGCTTCCAAACTTGAATTTCTGTGCGTGACCATTTATGATCCCTGGAGCTTTCTGTGTGAGATAAAGTTGGGGAAATTTCCTACATGTTTTGGTCTTTAGAAGATTGGTCTTGTGATTTTAAAGTAAGGAGAGAACCAATAGCTAGAGCCATTTAGAAAGGCAGTGTGGAGGTGTAAGTCTACTTCACTTGAGAAAATTTCAAAAGTAAAGTTAGTGACTCCCACCAAATACAAGGATTGCTATAAATCACAACGGCCAGCTCAGTCAGCAACACAAGACATAGTCAGTATCCGTGTTTCGAGAGGTGAAAGTTAGACACCTCTAAGTGATACTTAGAATGGCTGTTTTCAAACAACAGGAAGTGCATTGTGAACCTCAGAGTTCCCCTAAATACACTAATCCTCAGTGGGCAAAACATGGATATTAATAAGTATGACATGCACCAATCAATGAAACTTGATATTGCAATATTTCTAATTTCAGGCCCTGTAACTAATGGTTGAGGTGTCATAGACTCAGAAAGTCATCGCCAAATTTGGTCCTGGCTTTCTGTGACCACCATAGTTGCTAGGTCAGGTGACCGCAGGGAACTCTAAATCAGAGCTTTTTCCTCCCAGGACCTGCAATTGTCACTCCTTGGGGAGAGGAAAGTTCCCTAGGACCACAACCACCTGCCAACAATGAGGGATGGGAATGCCAGAAGCACCTCGGGAGCTACTGAGCCTTGAATTTGCAAATAAAGGCCAGACTTTTTTAACAAAGTCGTGTAACGGTCAGCTGTTGAGTACCCTGTGGGGCCAGGCACTGTGCTTTGGATGATGATGGTGGGGACAGGTGGTGGCAAGGTAGGAGGACATTAGTCCAGCAAATAGGCCTGCCCTTAAGGAACTCCCATAGGAGATAAGAGGTATTAGATATGTACGCAACTGCTTTGGAAGAAAGTTGAGCAAAAGCAGAATCTTAGCCGCTGGCTAAACAAAGAGGTTTTGCTTTCTCAATCTCCACCCAAATCTGCACTGTTTTGAAATTGCAGTTGAATCGAAGCAGAGGCTGAGCTAAAACATGGTTTCCTGTGATGTTTCCTGTGTGGGCTGGTTAAGAATATTAAGCCTTTAAATGAAAGGATTGGGCACATTTATAACCACAGGGAACAATCCAAAAATCTATCCCTCCACAATTACTACAACCTAAGGGATTTACCCTTTGGTACTTGACGAGAGGCACAAAGAGGAAAGGTCAACCTTTGTTGGTCTTCAGTTTCTTTTTTTTTTTTTGAAGATTTTATTGGGGAATTGGTGAGGGGAACAGCGCTGGGGAATCAGGGGAAGGGGAATAGACAAGTTGCTGTCCTTTTTGCTCTTCAGTCTAGTTGTGGAGGACGTCTCTTCACTGGCCCATGTTGGTATTATCATTGCACTCTTCCTGGGTGGGTGAGGCAGATCGGTCACTGGCCTCTGAACGGCCACTCATGGTGGCTCTTAGCATCTCACACCGGCTGCCGGCCACACACGGTAGCTCACAGCAGCCCACTGCAGCAGGGGCTGCAGTCTACACTGTGGCCGGCGACTCACGGCAGCCCAGCTCCAGGTCAAGCTGTTGTTCACCATCTTAGCTGTAGAGGGCAGTGTCACTGGTCTCCATGTGGGATCCGAACTGGGGCCCTGCTGCTCAGAGCTGGCATCCCAAGCCAGCTCTTAACCAATGTGCCACTCCACCAGCCCGGTCGTCAGTTTCTTCTGTGAACAGAAAGAGGTCCTCAGGTTGACCTCTGTCTGCTCAGAAGGCTTCGGACTCAGACTTGCCACCTGTTCCTCTTCCTTACCCATCCCTGTCTTGCAACATACCAGTGGCTAGGCCTTGTGCTAAGTGCTAAAGACACAAGGATAACTGATGTGGTTATCAAATTTAAAGTGTTCGTGGAATCTAGCATGGGGGACAGGCACAAATACAACACAGAAATACAACAAAATGTGATCTTTTCTATAATCAAGTGAGGGTGTACACAAAATGTAGGAGGAGTTTAGGAATGTGCCAAAGACTCCCTGGGAGAAGGGGTGACTGCTTGGGTCCATTTTCAAAGAAGTATGAGTTTGCTGTGGAGACTGGGGATAACGGCAATCAAGACAGGGCACAGTGTATGCAAACTCAAAACCAGTGACCCCCCAGATATGTTGGAAATGAGAGTAAGCAAGACTGGACTATAACAAGCCATGACTGCAAGACCACAGGAAGTGGATACCCCTTTTTCTTACTTGGTTCTAGAATCCCAACACCTGAAAGTGAAGGCAAGATCCTTAACCAGGCGGGTTCTGGGCCTAGCCCTGGGTGGGGCTACACCTGAGACATCCACAGGACAGAATTGATGGGATGTGACCGGAAATGAGGGTGAAGAGGCAGATATTTTCCTCCTCAGCCTATATTTTCTAGTACTAGAGTGAAAGGTGGAGCTTTTTGTGCGGTTGTGCCATTCTTTTCCCCTCAGCTTCTGTTCCAGGAAATGCTGTGTTGGTTTAGTTATGGTGGTTTGGTTTGTGTTCCTACATAGTCAGCCCACTGCATTTCCTGTACCAAGTGAGCATCTAATGTGTGCAGATCACCTTTGACCTAGAGACTGGGCACTTACCCTCAGGGCGCTCCAGGATCCAGCTGCCACCACAGATGCAGAGCGATGAAGTGAAAGCCACACAGAGGAACCAGACAGCTGAGCGGAGCGGGCCTCGGGGGTGGCTGCTGGGGCACAGGAGGAGAGGACGGCAGCTGGGGGTTGGGTGGTCAGTTTGGGAAGGCTGTCTGTAAGCAGGCTTTGGGGAAGAAGAAGAGGAGGCATTTCCAAAGCCAATGGGTGATCACTCAGAGTGGAGGCCATGGATCGATCTGTGTTGGGATGCAGAGGCAAGCCCTCCACTCATTCCCATTTCACCAGCACGTGGTAGTAGCAGTAGCATCAGTATAGCATGTGTACTGGCCAAGAATTATTGAAAAGAAAAGATGCTACAAGGATACATTTGTATAATCATTTAAAATAGAAGTGTTATACAAAACAACAACAACAAAAAGAATAAATACATAAATAAATAAATAAAAATAAAATAAAATTGTTATATTCCAAGTCTTAGAGTGTTGTTACTTAAAGGGAACTTGGAGATTATGTAGGTTCAAATAACATGTCCAACTCATAGGGACAGTCCAATATATATTAGCTATTATTGTAACATTACAATCTACTTATTTTCCAGGCAAGGTGACTTGTCCAAAGTCATAAAACTACTTAACTTGTTATTTAGACTATTTCCTAATTCTCTATGAAATTCTCTTTCCTCCACACACTATATATACTCCCTTCTCTTATAGACTTCTTATTAAATAGTCATCATTAGACTTTGCTTATTTTCACATAAAGAAATTTCCATCAACTATGCTTTAATTAAAAAGAGCTTCACATTCCAGAAAAAAAAAAAGAGAAGAAATTTCCAGGACATTTTAACTTAAGCGAAATAAAAATACAACTTACTTATAAATCCAATTGATCTAAAATCAATAAGCTAGAAAATCATATATTTAATATACATTTAATTTGTAAAAATTGTGTTTGACATTTTATATTTCAGAACTAGTTGAGGAATAGGGGTGAGAAATGATTTTGACATCTCAAGTATTTTAAAATTTGTCCAAGTAAATTTGAACTCATGGCTTAATATTCACTCTATCTCAGGAACAAATAGAAGTATTTAAGAATTATCCAGTGATTTGTTCTTCTAAAAAGAGGTATGGTAGAATCTCAGTATTTATACCATCAGAGACTTAAGTTGTAATGATTTTGAAATCAGAATCCTTTAGATCAGTTACTCATGTTCAACTTTTTTTTTTATGCCTGAATGCATGATGGATAGGCCTCTCAGACAGGAACCCTCCACGGCAAAGTTTTACACATTTTTAGAGTAAGGACAGAGAACTCTACTCTACCGACTCTATATTAGTGATAACTGTTTTATGTTACTGTTCCCGGTTTAGAGTGGTCCTTAGCTCAGTTACTAGTAGCGTCTGTGATTTTTTGTTGTTGAGCTGTTACCTTGCTAAACTTCCAAATGGAAGAAAATGAGCCTCCAAGATCATCTGGATTTGCCTTTCTTCATTTTTCACGTTGACAAAAATTCAGACTCACAGAAAAGTTGTAAAAATAGTACCAAGAATTTCTAAACTGCCTTCACCCAGATGTCCCAAATATTAACATTTCACCAGGTTTTCTTTATTCTTCCCTGGCTTTCTTATTTGGGAGTAATTACTGACATGATATCCTTTCCCCCTCTGTGCTTTAGTGTGTATTTTCTACAAACCAAAACATTCTCTTCCATAACTACTTTACAATGATCAAAACCAGGAAATGAACACTGGTATGGTACTTTTGACAATTCATAGATCTTATTCAGCGTCTACCAATTGCCCCATTATTCTTGATAGCAAAGAAAGTCTCTGATCATACATTGCTTTTGAATGTCATGTCTCTTTAGTCTCCTTTTATCCGGAATAGTCCTTCTTTGTATTTTATGACATTGATATTCTTGAAGCCTGCAGGCTAGTTATTTTCAGAATGTTCTTCTTTTTGGGTTTGTCTGATGTTTCCTCATGACTAGATTCTGGTTATTCAAACTTTTTATAGGAAAGTCACAGAAGTGGTTATCATTATCCCACAGAGAGCCTTGTCCAATTGGGCTATGCATGTATGCACGATGGACAGGCCTCCCAGACAGGAACCCTCCACGGCAAGGTTTTACATATTTTTAAAGTAAAAACAGGAAACTCTAGCCTACTGACTCTGTATTAGTGGTAACTGTCTAATGTAACTATTTATGATTTAAAGTGATCTTGTTATAAAGGTCCTTGTCTCAGCTCAGTTGCTAGTAGCATCTGTGATTTTTTGTTGTTGTCGAGTTGTTATCTTGCTAAACTTCCAAATGGAAGAAAGTGAGCCTCCAAGATCATCTGGATTTGTCTTTCTTCATTTTTTCTCTCATCTTTGCTCCTTCCTTCTTTCTCTCTTCTACAAATTATTAATACCAATTCCTCTCCCCTGAAAGCAGCCTTGAAGGGGAAAAAATTTTCACCAGACCACAATATCAGGGAGGAATAAGATGATAGACTCATTCCTTTGACAAAGTGATGGAGAGATGAGAGAAAACTAATGCATACAAGTTGGTGGTTTGGTTTGGTTTTATTTTAGTACCACTTCTCTCTCTACAGTTGCCTGTTATTCCCTGGAAGAAACATACATTCCTAACCCCCCTCCTTCCTCAGCCACTGCTCACAGGGGTGCAAACTGTGAAAGATGAAGGGAGTCCTCCTGGAGGCCCATCACTTTGTAGCGAGTGAGTTGAGGGGCAGTGGAAGGAGCGTGGGCTTTGGAGGCTGAAACACTGTGGCCTGTACCCTGTTTTTGTTGCTCATTAGTGGAGTGATCTTGTACCAATTCTATAGGCTGTCTGAGCCTTGGGCTACCTGTTTGCAAAGTGGGGTTATTGACTCCTAAGTTGCAGAGTTGACGTGAGGATTATAAATAAAATATGTTTATGAAAAACTTGGTGTTTTCAGGGTTCAGTGAACTATATCATTGATCTAAATTTAATTTGGCAAGAGGGCCTTCATTTGGGGGCCCTCATGGAGAACAGATTTTCATTCCTGTTTAGAAAAAGCTTTTCTTAATCAAGGCCCCCAATATCCTTCACTGACGAACCAAAGATCTCCACAAGCTCTGGGTAGGAAGCCAATGTTTACCTTTCTGTGCATCATCCTCTTCCATATATGATAGATTGGCAAATAGATCTGTATAGAGAGAAATATACGTGGAGAAATGTCTGGAAAAATGGTCACCAAAAATGTTAATCTCTGGGTGGTTGTCTCTGGGAGGTAGGTTTCAGAAGATTTTATGCTTTCTTCTTTGTACTTTATTGTTTGATTTTTTAATGCAAAGGGCACACAAGACTTTTTTTTTTAAGATTTTATTGGGGAATTGGGGGAGAGGAACAGTACTGGGGAATTGGGGGAAGGGGAACAGACAAGTTGCTGTCCTTTTGTTCTTTAGTCTAGTTGTGGATGACGTTGTTTCACTGGCCCATGTTGGTATTATCATTGCGCTCTTCCCAGGTGAGGTCGCCGGCCTCTGGATGTCCACTCACAGCAGCTCTCAGCAGCTCACACTGGCTGCTGGCCGCTTACGCTGGCTGCCGGCCACATAGGGTAGCTTATGGTAGCCCCCTGCTGCAGCCTACGCCCGCCCAGCTCCAGGTCGAGCTGTTGTCCACCATCTTAGCTATAGAGGGCAGTGTCACTGGCCCTCATGTGGAATCTGAACCCGGGCCTGGTGCTCAGAGCTGGTGTCCCAAGCCAGCTCTTAACCAACGCGCCACTCAGCTGGCCCTTTTCTTTTTTTTTTAAGTTATTTACAAATGAGATAAGCCAGACCTGACCCCAGAGGTATTTTATTCCTGAAAATCTGGCAGGAATCTGTGTCACCCTTAGAAATGGACTGGTAAGGAAGCTCTGAACTTGATCTTTTGTTGAGTGTTCACTGAACTCGGCACTCTGGTACTGAGCCATCTAGGGAATATACCTTATTTAACCCTCAGAATAACCTGTGAGGTACATACTGATGTCATCATTTTAAAGATGAGAAAATTGTGAAAGTTAGAGAGGTTAACTGAGTAGCCCAAGGTCATGCTTCTGGTATGCAGCACCACCAGAATTCAAAACTAGATCTGTTGATTCCAGTACTAGTGTTTATCAAATGATGTTCCATGGAACACTACGTTCTCTGAGCTATTAATAAGTAATCTTCAGTATAAGAACAGGTTTGTAGCTATGTAAGTAGATTTTTCTCTTAGAGGCCCACAATGTACATTAGCATATAACAAGTTTTTCAGAAGTCATTCATTTAAAGAACTATTTGTTGTTTTATTTTTATTTAATCCCACTTACTTCCAAAATTATTTGAACATGAATTCCTTTCACTCCCTTGTTTCATTTGTTTTTGTTTGGGGAACACGTATTAATAGCTCATGAACAGAAAAATCTGTGCAACACCAAATTTATCTTGCTGTGATTCCAGGTTGGTCTCTAAGATTGGGTCAGATAAGGCTGGAGAGTGAGAATTGACAGCTTTTTGAAGCTTCTGTCCAACCTTAGCCACTTCTAACCTTAATTAAGCTCAAGATTAGATTGAATGGCCATGCAAGTATGGGTCAAAGAAAAGAGAGGGATTGAACTAGAAATCCACAAGACAGTTTACCATCTCTAGCTCTTTGTTTGGAGGAAACTGAAGTATAAACTTAATCCTTGACCTCCACGTTGGGCTGTGGGAGATGGCCGTAGCTAACCACCGTTCAGTCACGGAGGTTTTCTAGAAGCTGACATCAGGGAATTTCCACAGAGCCATGAGTCATGGGGCTGAGAATCGCAGACTTTGACTGTGGAGGTATGTCAGTTCTTCTAGGCAGCGGGGTTGGAAGGGGTGACCAGGTAGGAGCTCAATAACTGATCCGACACAGTGAATAAAGGGAAGGGGGAATAGAGTGGCATTCTTTCTGGGTTGATATGGAAACTGGGGCCATCATTGCGTGTGGTGAAAGTGGTGACAGTTTTTACTAAACGGGCAGTTTTTCTCCTTCAATTTAGTGTGAGTCTGAGTAACTAAAAAATCAGGGATGGTGAAAGAAGAGGTTCTTCTTTTTGTCTGAAGTAATGTTAACGTTTAGTTGCTCAAAGGGACTACACTCATTTGAATGTCAATTCTGTCATCAATACAGCTGAAAATCTTTTAATTCCCATGGCATTTGGTACTATTCTTTGGGACTTGACATATTCATCTTTTATTACTGTGCAAAAGGCTACAATAAGGATTCTCAAGAATTTGGAGATGGGGACTGGTAAATGTCACATCCTATGAGTTAAATTAATTTTAAAATTCTAGATAAAATCAATAAGATTATTTTTCCATAGATGAATCTTAGTCGATGAAAGACTTGGTCAATATAGAGAGGTCTGGGAAGCACTCAAATCTATCATCCACTCCTGAGAAACAAGAGTGGCCCTTTAAGACTAAATAATCATGGGTTCCATTTGTTGAGTACTGGCCATATGTCAATTTCTGTGGTAAGATCATTAAACGTTCACAGCCACCCTCTCAGGTGTAAGTATTATGCCATCTTACATAGGAATAAATTGTGACTGATAAATAGTTTTCCAAATCTCACATAGCTGTTTAGTGGCATTTGTGAGAGTTGACTTTAAGTTTTACCTCAAAGCCTGTGTACTAAATCATCATACTTTTTTTCACCTCTCAAGTACAATAGTACCCCCTTATCCTTGGTTTCACTTTCCATGGTTTCAGTTACCTGTGGTCAACCATGGTCTGAAAATATTAAATGGAAAGTTCCAGAAATAAACAATTCGTAGGTTGTAAATTGCACCATCCTGCTCTGACTCACCTGGGACAGGAATCATCCCTTTGTCCAGTTGATCAATTATCTGATCAACTGTCACAGTATCACAGTGCTTGTGTTCAAGTCACCCTGATAGCGGCCTAACACTACGTCGCAATGCCTACATCCTTCACCTCACTTCAGCTTATCGTGTATCATCTCACATAACCACAAAAGGGAGGGCAAGCACAGTACAGTAAGATGTTCTAAGAGAGACCACTTTCACATAACTTTTAGTACAGTATATTGTTATAATATTCTATTTTATTATTAGTTATTGTGGTTAGCCTCTTACTGTGCCCAATTCCAAGTTAAACTTTATCATAGATATGTGTGTATATAGAAAAAAACATAGTACATGTAGGGTTCGGTACTGTCCACAGTTTCAGGCATCCACTTGGGGTCTTGGAACACACTTAAAATCAAATTAACTTTAACTTGATGAAGAACTAGGAATAATTCTGAGGGTCAAGACAAGAAGGAAAGGAAAAGAGGACAAAGTAGAGGAAAAGGAAAACACTATGAAAAAGATATAAGTATTTGGTCTTTTCAGCAGAGATTACTTTACTGTGGAACAGAAGTGGCTCATCAGGCTTATCTACAACCTGAATGAATCATCCCTCAAGACCATCTGATTTCTGGGTACCTTGACACTGAAAAGAGGGTACGATGGATTCTACGAGCAATCTATGCACTAGTAAAATGCATAGTTCTAATGAAAAAAGAAACACAAGAAATTGACATTTTTATATATTAGTCTTATATGTAATTTTAAAATATGAGTCACTCTATAGAACCCCATTACTTCTGAGAGTAAATTCAAAATTATGTATCTGGATCTCTAGAGTTGATGACCAGACTTTGGATATCGATGTCCTCACAAAGAAAAAAAAACTATATTTTTAAAAAATTCAAGCTCTCTTTTCATTTCTCCATTGGATGTTTGTTGGCCAGTTTTATCTCTGCTATAAGATTGACATCTCTAGAGGATAGCTACTGCTTACTCATGATTTCATCTCCCACAGCATCTTAGAACAAAAAACACCATAAATGTCTCTTCAGTAAAAGAATGAAGGAGGCATAAATATGTTCCCCCCACCTTCATGTGGAGAGGTTTATAGGCCAAATGTGGTTTGTAGGTGCATCTCAGGGCACTTAAGGAAATTGCTGATTAAACCACTGGCCTTCTCCACAGCCTATCCCTGACCCCAGTGCTGCCCTCTTTTTATTTTATTTTTAAAAATTTTTTGTTTAACTTTTTTTTGTGGAAGAGGGAGAACAGTGTGTTTTTCCAGGACCCATCAGCTCCAAGTCAAGAAGTTGTTTTCAATCTAGTTGTGGAGGGCGCATCTCAGTGGCCGTGTGGGGATTGAACTGGCAACCACAGTATTACAACAGTGCTGCCTTCTTGAGAGAGTGCCCAGGCACTAGTCTTTGAGCACTAGCCTGGTATGTATCACTGTGACTCAGACTTCTCTAAGAATGGCTCTATTGCTTACTTCTAGAGCATTTAATTCCATGGTAAGCATCCTTGGCTTGTTGAATTGAAGCAACACTCAGTTTCCAAGGTGAGTCAATTTGTACCTCAGTTCAGAGACTAAGAGAACAGGGAGTTTGGAGAAACTTTCCAGAGAAGTGTTATGGCTGAAGCCCAAGGTAATGCTGGAGATCCTTGAACCCTGAATATGTGTGCCCTCTGATTTTTCGAGCCACCTTGCAGAGTCAGGTAACTTACTTCTTTTTTTCCTTACACTTTTTAGTGCAAGAATATCCCAGCATGGGCATGAGTAGCTTGAAATTGCTGAAGTATGTCCTGTTTTTCTTCAACTTGCTCTTTTGGGTAAGTGTGTTTCTTCTGAGAATGGCTGAGCTTACCTCCTCTCAGCTACACTCTATTTCTCTCTCCTCTACTGAAGAGCATTGTGGGGAGTGCAATTTATGTATGCCTGGGTCATGTGCAGTATACCCAGCCTAAAAAGAAGGTAATAGTACTTTCCTCCCCTCTTCCCGTCCTGCCACAGTGTAAGCTTGCAGCACTGAAAGGTAACCAGCACAGTTATTTATGGGGGTGCTGTTTCTCTCTGTGTGGGCTTTAGGCTATTACTGTTCACTGCTGACATTTATGGATGAGAAACCTGAGACACTACAGTCTACTGAGCTCCTCTTTTTTTCTAGCTTTTATCCTCCCTTCTGGGCCTCTTAGAAAAATAGCTGATTGAAATGGAAGTCACCTTTTCTGGAGAGGTTTAGCAATTGAATTACAGATATATGAGGTCGAACAATTCAGTTTGTAAACTCATCCTAGAAAAAGTGCTACACACCTCATTGCTGAATATCACTACAGCCATCTTTGAAGTATTCCCCTTGGGAAGCTATGCACCAATGCCAGTGTCTAGGCCACCCTTCAAAGCAATTTTGGAACTCTTTTTCTGGGATGGCCATCAGAGCTGTCATCATATTACCCTTGATGTCCTGAATGCCATCAAAATGTCTTTCTTTCAGTATTTCCTTTATCTTTGGGTAAAGAAAGAAGTCATTGGGGTCCAGATAAGGTGAATAGGGAGGGTGTTCCAATACAGTTATTCGTTTACTGGCTAAAAGCTCCCTCACAGATAGTGCCGTGTGAGCTAGTGCATTGTCATGATGCAAGAGTCATGAATTGTTGGCGAAAAGTTCAGATCGTTTTCATATAACTTTTTCACTCAGCCTTTTCAGTACTTCCAACTAGTAAACTTGGTGAACTATTTGTCCAGTTGGTACAAATTCATAATGAATAATCCCTCTGATACCAAAAAATGTTAGCAATGTCATTGCAACAATTTTGCGAACTCAACTGTCACACCTCATAGGATGGGATGGTATATGTGTTTCTAGGAGAAGGTTCTTAAAAGTTGGCTCCTCTAGTTTTCTACCTAGCAAGATGAACTTCTCAAACAGAACCTCCTCTCTACGTGGTTGTGCTGTCCATGTGTAAGGGAAGGCCATATGTAAGCAGTTGAGGGAACAAGGAGTAGGAGATCTGAAGCATGAAGATACTGTGTTACTCACAGGAGTGAGCTTCCCCTGGTATCTGACATAGGCAGGATGAGACATCACAAGTAGATGCTGGGGTCACCTGTTTTCTCTGTTCATGGGAAAAGCTGGGTAAATGGGTTATTCATCAGAGCCTTGATCGAGCCAATGGAAGAAGATGACTCTAATCTCAAGTAAGTGAGAATATGAGGAGATATTCAAGAACCATGTTTAACTTTAGAATATTGTGGGATTCTTCTTTTCAGTTCTGTGGCTGCTGCATTTTGGGCTTTGGGATATATCTCCTGATCCACAACAATGTCGGGATACTCTTCCATAACCTCCCCTCCCTCACGCTGGGCAACGTGCTTGTCATCGTGGGCTCCATTATCATGGTGGTTGCTTTTCTGGGCTGCATGGGCTCCATCAAGGAGAACAAGTGCCTGCTTATGTCGGTGAGTCTCTCACAGTAGATGTGGTGCCATAAGTGGGGGAACATGATGCCTTAAATCCCAGGCAAAATGTTTCTTGGCAGCTCAGCTATCGGCAAGGGAAAATCATAGAAACTTAAAACTGGCATCTCAGGTCAACCAAGTCTGTCGAAACCAATAGTATTTTGTTTCTCACTGAGATCTCTGGGATAGGTGGGAGAGGGCATTGCTATCCTTTTTGGCATCCATTTTACACTGTTAACAACAATGCTTGTAACTTCCATTAATAGCATTTCTTTTTTTTTTCATGTCTGGTTGAAACCCAGTGTCATCCATCTGCCTAAATACTCCTCCCATTAATATGTATATTCAGGATCTGACTCAGAGTCACTAGCTAATGGAACAACTAGTTCTCTAGATTCTTCTGATTACTGTGATCCTCCTGAAATGGCAGAGGATGCTTCCCTATCTCACTTCTGCATGAGATATGCCATAGTGTGAGTGACCCAGTTCAGGCAAGGGCCTAGGCTACAGCCATTAAGATCTAACATGAGAGATGCTAGAGCTTTTCAGTTGTTCCCTGTCAGTTAACTATCCCGAGAAGTACCTTTAGGCTTAGGTTTTACCTGTAATCTCTATGAAAAAAAGAGCTACTTACTTCTCCAGTATGCCCAGAACAGAGCTTGGTATAGCAGTGCCACTCTCTCCGTAAGTATGAGTTCTCAGTCACCTTGGTTCTTCCTCAAGTCAACTCTTAAATTTGAGCCAAGAGATAGAATAAGAAAGTCCCTGTCTCAGATAGTTCCCAGACTAATGGCAAAAGAGGAAAGAGAATAGACATGGGGAAAAAGTTTTAAGAAGTCACAATTCATGTTGGGATAAAAAGGTGAGGAAGAGGGAATAAGTGAAAATGTGTTTCCTGTTCTGTCTAATTAACATAAAGGAAGTAAGCATCTAATGTTGGAGGTAAATATGAATTAGAACCATGATTAGAGCACCTCTTCTCCCAATCTGTACAGGGCTCCTCTCAACTTCCACCATCACCTGTCCCCACCTCAAAATAGCGCTGTTCTTGCAGAAAGGACCAGGTCACAAACTCTAAAGATACATGGTTTAGTTTATTGGTCTTTTGCTCAACTGCTTTGATAGGCTGAGGCCAAAATTGTTTCATCGATTCAACAAATGGTATTGTACACGCATTATGAACATAGAGTTTGATAGGCACATGGAAAGAAAAGAACACAGTTAGAAGACAGTTGATCCGCCCTCTAGAGTCTTGAAGTCTAGTTGTAAGAAAAGAATACGTATTCCTCCAAATACAAGAGAAAGCTGGTGAAGGTCCAAGCAGGCAGGAATAAGAACCCACCACACAAGTGCAAAGACATGACTGGGTGCTCCCAGGATGGAGTGAGAATAGGGGAAGAACTGGGATCAGTGATGTGACCATGTTTCTGCTTTGCCCCAGTTCTTTGTCCTGCTGCTGATTATCCTCCTTGCTGAGGTGACCTTGGCCATCCTGCTCTTCGTGTATGAACAGAAGGTAAGTTATAAAGAACACAACTCATTGTTGTAGTGCTGAGAATGGGGAGTGGGAAGTGGAGAAGCTGACACAAAATAAATCTTATAATTAGGGGTAGAAGCAAAGTGGAAAGATGAAGGAAAGAGAGATTTATTGTAACTGGGGAGAGAAAAAAAATTTCGTGAAGCATATTGCATTTGAATGGTGCTTTGCAGGGTGAGTAGCAAGAACAGTAAAAACAAGTTTATTTCCCTCCTGCTTCACTTATCTCCATGTGTTTGGCAATATAGACTATCTGTTTCAGTGCCTAAGAAAGCTCCCCCTTTTTTTAAGATTTTTATTGGGGAATTCGGGGGATGGGAACAGTGCTGGGGAATTGGGGGAAGGGGAACAGACAAGTTGCTGTCATTTTGTTCTTCAGTCTAGTTGTGGAGGACGTTGCTTCACTGGCCCAAGTTGGCACATCATTGCGCGCTTCCCCGGGCGAGGCAGATCAGTCGCCGGCTTCTGGACGGCCACTCACTGTGGCTGCTGGCCGCTCACGGCAGCTGCTGGCCGCTCACGTTGGCTGCTGGCTACACACAGTAGCCCATGGCAACCCACTGCCACAGGGGCTGCAGCCTACGCCGTCGCCGGCGACTCATGGCAGCCCAGCTTCAGGTTGAGCTGTTGTTCAGCATCTTAGCTGTGGAGGGCAGTGTCACTGGCCCTCATATGTGGGATCCGAACTGGGGCCCTCTGGCATCCCAATCGAGTTCTTAACCATCGTGCCACTTGGCCGGCCCAGCTCTCCCTTTTTTAAAAAAGATTTTATTGGGGAGTTGGGGAAAGGGAACAGTGTTGGGGAATTGGGGAAGGGAAACAGCCAAGTTGTTGTCCTTCAATCTTAGTTGTGGAAGGCGCAGCTAGCTCAGCTCCAAGTCCAGTCACCATCTGGCTGCCCGTCAGCAGCTCAGGGCAGCTCAGCTCAAGGTGCCGTGTTCAATTTTAGTTGTGGGTGGGCATAGCCCACCATCCCATGTGGGATTCGAACCGGCAACCTTGTTGTTCGGAGCATGTGCTTTCACCAGCTGAGCCATCCTGCCACTTGTTGGCAGCTCAGCGACAGCTCAGCTAGGGTGCAGTTCACTGGTCCATGTGGGAATCGAACCAGCACCTGTTGCTCAGAGCTCACGCTCTTAACCAACTGAGCCACTCGGCCGGCCCAGAAAGCCTTTCTTTAAAAAAAAATTGGGGAATTGGGAAAGGGGAACAGTGTTGGGAATTGGGGAAGGGGACCAGCCAAGTTTTTGTTCTTCAGTCCTAGTTGTGGAGGGCGCCAGTCGCTGTCTGGCTGCCCATCGGCAGCTCATGGCCTCTAAGCTCAAGGTGCTGTGTTCAGTCTTAGTTGTGGCATAGCCACCATCCCATGTGGGAGTCAAACCCTGTTGTTAAGAGTGCACGCTGTATCCACTGAACCATCCGGTCAGCAGCTCAGCTCAAGGTGCCCAGTTCAGTCTTAGTTGCAGGTGGGTGTAGCGTACCATCGAACAAGCAGTCTTGTTGTTAAGAGCATGTGTTCTCACCAGCTGAGCCATCCTGCCACCTGTTGGCAACTCAGTGGCAGCTCAGCTCGGGCACAGCTTACTGGCCCATGTGGGAATCGAACCGGCAGCCCTGTTGCTCAGAGCTCGCGCTCTTAAGCTAACTCTTAAGCAACTGAGTCACTCGGCTAGCCCAGAAAGCCCATTTTTTTATTGTTCCCTTTTCTCCTTTGTAAAACCAGAGTTCTGGCAGCACAAGAGACCATTGTGTGCTTCTCCCTTCAATGCCATCTCACCCTCAGCACTTCTTCATATATATATGGTGTCCAGAATGTCCCTCCCTTCCCTTTCGTAGCTCATTCGTGAGGAGATCATTTGGAAGGGAGGAGCAAATGGAACCACTAGCCTCCTCTAGAAATTCCTTATTCCTTGAACTCACCTGTTTTTTACAATGTCTCCTTTGCCGGAATGTGCCCATCCCAGCTGAGTAAGTCTGTGGCTGAGGGCCTGACTGACAGCATCCAGCGATATTACTCAGACAATAGCACCAAGGCGGCGTGGGACTCCATGCAGACATTTGTGAGTACAGATGGAATCTTCCTCAGCTCCACCCTGACTTAATTGTCCAACTTCAGTCTCTGGGGGCTGGAGGGGACTTACTTTCCTGAAAGTTTCAGAATCTAAGATCCACAGCCCACAGGTCCAGAATATGCTTGGCTGTCACAAACGGGAGGGGCAGGAATGTCCCTCCTGATTGGCACAAAGTTGTCTATATTCTCTTTCGTCCTTTATCAACTCCAATAGGCTCATTGTTTAAGCCCTACTAAGATGTAAGGAAGACCCAAACATGTCGTACTAGATTCGTTTGTGGATTTTTCAATTTTTTTCTGAAAACAGAAATTGTATAATACAAAAAAAAAATATTTTTGAGTTCTTGAGTAGCCCAAACCATGCTTGTCACCTAGCCTACCAGCACCCCACTCCTCATAGCACCTCCACACCCACAAACATGTATATTAACCCTGCGTTCCTGCCTTGGTGTGTTGGGAGATAAAGAAGGGTCAGGGATCCAGTCTGGCACCGGCACAGTGTGCGTCTCAGACAATGCCACTCTGATCACATGGAGCTTCCTGTGGCCCTGCGGCCTGCTTGGTGTGGGGTAGAAGAAATAGCACAGGAATTAGCACCCAGGGACCAGGATTGGGTGGCCTTGGGAAAGTCACTTAACTGCTCTGAATTCCCAATTCTTGATTTTTTAATTCACTTTAGAACCCTATTTATTATAGCGTTTTCAGACATATACGAAAGTGAAGAGAATGATAGCAAAATGAATCTCTGGGTACGTATCACCCAGCTTCAACAGTTAACATTTTGCCAATGTCATTTCAACTAATCCCCTATGTTTCTTTGCTAGACTATATTAAAGCAAATACTAAACATTATATCATTTCACCCATTAAGTATAAAGATAATAACCTCTTTTTAAAAAGTGTTTATGCTTTAAAGCAGTGTTAGGTTCACAACAGAGCTGAGAGACAGGCACAGAAATTTCCCATATGCAAATACCCTCTGCCCCCACATGCATAGTCTCCTCCATTGTCAGCATCGCTCATCAGGATGCTACTTTTTTTGTTAACCAACAATGAACCTACATTGACACATAATTATCACCCAAAGTCCATAGTTCACATTAGGGTTCACTCTTGGTGTTGTACATTCTATGCATTTGGACACATGTGTAATGAAACATACCCATCATTATAATATCATCCAGAATAGTTTCACTGCCCTGAAATCCTCTGTGCTCTGCCTGTTCATCTCTCCTCTTACCCCATCCCTGGAAACCACTGATGTTTTTATTGTCTCAAGGTAAAACAAAAGTTTTGCCTTTTCCAGAATGTCATATAGTTGGAATCATACAGTAGGTAACCTTTTCAAATTGGCTTCTTTCACTTAATGATATGCATTTAAGGATTCTCTATGTGTTTTCATGGCTGGGTAGCTCATTGCTTTTTAGCGCTGAATAATATTCCATTGCCTGGATATAATACAGTTTATTTGTCCATTCCCCTACTAAATGACATCTTGGTTACTTCCAAGTTTTGGCAATTATGAATAAAGCTGTTATAAACATCCATGAGTAGTTTTTTTGTGTGTGTGGCATTAACTTTTCAACTCCTGTGGGTAAATACCGAGGAGCATTGGTTGTTGGATCCTATGGTAAGAGTAGGTTTAGTTTTTTTGTTTTGCTTAGTTTTAAGACTTTATTGGGGAATTGGGGGAGGGGAACAGTGTTGGGGAGTTGGGGAGGGGAACAGCCAAGTTGTTGTCCTTCAATCTTAGTTGTGGAGGGCACAGCAAGCTCAGCTCCAAGTCCAGTCACCATCCGGCCATCTGGCAGCAGCTCATGGCTGCTCAGCTCAAGGTGCTGAGTTCAATCTTAGTTGTGGGTGGGTGTTGTCCACCATCCATGCCAGAGTTGAACAGACCACCTTGTTGTTAGGAGCACGTGCTCTCACCAGCTGAGCCATCCTGCCACCTGTTGGCAGCTCAGTGGGAGCTCAGCTGGCCCATGTGGGAATCGAACCAGTGACCCTGTTGCTCAGAGCTTGCACTCTTAACCAACTGAGCCAATTGGCCGGCCCCCGAGTAGGTTTAGTTTTTAAAGAAACTTTCAACCAGTCTTGCAAAGTGTCTGTACCATTTTGGATTCCCTCCAGCAATGAATGAGAGCTCCTTTGCTCCACATCTTCACCAGCATTTAGTATCAGGGTTCTGGATTTTGACCATTCTAATAGGTGTGCAATGGTATCTCATTGTTGTTTTAATTTGCAATGCCCTGATGACATATGATGTTGAAAATCTTTTTATATGCTTACTTGCCATCTATGTCTTTTTTGGTGAGGTGTCTGTTAAGGTCTTTGGCTCATTTTATAATCAGTTTATTTTCCTGTGGAGTTTTCACAGTTCTTTGTATGTTTTGGAAAACAGTCCTTTTTCACATGTGTCTTTTGCTAATATTTTCTCCCAGTCCATGGCTTGTTTTCTAATTCTCTTAATATTGTCTTTTGCAGAGCAGAAGTTTTTAATTTTAATGAAATCCAGATAATCAATTATTTTTTTCATGGATTATATCTTTGGTGTTGTTTCTAAAAAGCTATCTCTATAACCAAGGCCATCTAGATTTTCTCTTGCATTATCTTCTAGGCGTTTTATAGGTTTCTGTTTTACACTCAGGTCTATGATCCATTTTGAGTTAATTTTTGTGACGAGTGTAAGATTTTTGTCTACATTCGTTTTTTTCACATGTGGATGTCTGGTTGTTCCAACACCATTGGTTGAAGAGACTATCTTTCTCCGTTGTATTGCCTTTGCTCCTTTGTCAAAGATCACTTAACTCTGTATGTGGGTCTATTTATGAGCTCTATATTTATTCTCTTCCATTGATCTATTTGTCTACTGTTTTGCCAGTACCATACTGTCTTGATTACTGTAGTGAGTCTTACGGCTGGCCCTATACCTAAGTATTTTATTTTGGGGGCTACTAATATAAATAGCATTGTGTTTTGAATTTCAAATTCCACATATTCATTGTTGGCATATAGGAAAGCAATTGACTTTTACATATTAGCCTTATATCCTGAAACCTTGCTATAATTGCTAGTTAGTTCTAGAAGTTTTATGTTGTTTATTTTGGATTTTCTTCATAGATGATCATATTTTCTGTGAACAAAAACAGTTTTATGCCTTCCTTCCCAATATGTATACCTTTTATTTCTTTTTCTTGCCTTATTGCATTAACAAGGACTTCCAGTATGATGTTAGAAAGGAGTGCCTTGTACCTGATTTCAGTGGGAAAGCTTCAAGTTCTCATGATTAAGTATGACACTAACTGCAGGGCTTTTTGTAGATTATTTTTGTATCGAGTTAAGCAAGTTCCCTAGTATTCCAACTTTTTGAGGGTTTTTAAAAAATTATGAATGGGTTTTGGATTTGGCAAATGCTTTTTCTGCATCTACTGATATGATTGTGTAATTTTTATTTTTTAGTCTTTTGATGCAACAGCTTGCATTAATTGATTTTCCAATGTTGAACCAGTCTTGATTCAATTTTATTGTGATGAGAACACTTAACACTAGATCTATCTTCTTAACAATTTTTAACAATGCATTATTGTTGACTATAGGTACAATTTTGTACAGTAGATCCCTAGAGCTTACTCATTTTCATATGTTGAACCAGTCTTACATACCTAGTATAAATCCCATTTGGTCATGGTGTATGATTCTTTTCATACTTTTTAAAATTCAATTTGCTAATATTTTGTTGAGGATTTTTGCATCTATGTTCATGAAAGACACTGATCTCTAGTTTTTTTGGGGGTGGTGGTGTTTGTTTTTTGTTTTTTCTTCATATAATATCTTTGTCTGATTTTGGTATTGGGGTAATGCTGGTCTCAAAGAATGAGTAAGGAAGTAATCCTTCTGCTTCTATCCTCTGAAAGAGATTGTAGAGAATTGGTGTAACTCCTTCCTTAAATGTTTGGTGGAATTCACCAATGAACCCATCTGGGTTCTTTCTGTTTTAGAAGGTTATATATTATGATTCTATTTCTTTAATGGATATAGGCCTATTCAAATCATCTATTTCTTTTTGTATGAGGTTTAGAAGATTGTATTTTTCAAGGAATTGGTCTGTTTCATGTAGGTTATCAAATTTGTAGGCATAGAGTGGTTCATAGTATTTCTTTATTATCATTTTCATTTGCATGGGATCTGTATCCCTCTTTTATTCTGATAGTAGTAATTTGTGTCACCTCTTTTTCTCTTACTTAGCTTGGCTATAACATTATTGATTTTATTGATCTTTCCAAAGAACCACCTTTTGGTTTTGTTGATTTTCCTTGTTAATTTCTTGTTTTCAATTTTATTGACTTCTGCTCTAATTCTTATTTATTTTCTTCTACTTACTTTGGATTTAATTTGTTTTTCATTTTTTAGTTTCCTAAGGTGGGCACTTAGATTACTGATTTTAGATCTCTATTCTTTTCTAATATTTGCATTTAATGAGATGCATTTTTGTCTAAGCACTGCTTTTGCTTCATCCCACAAATTTTTGTAAGTTGTGTTTTCATTTACTTAAAAAACATTTTTAAATTTTTCCTGACATTTCTTCTTTGACCATGTGTTATTTAGAATTGTGTTGTTTAGACTTCATGAAAAATAATTTCTTTTTAATACACCTAAAATTTTATAATAATTCCTTAATATCACTAATAAATTGTCTATAATAAAATTTTTTAATTACCTAAAAAATTAGTTTTAATTGGTTTCTTTAGGTTAAGGTACAAACAAGGTCCACATGTTACATTTGGATGATATGTCTCTATAAATCTCTTTTAGTGTATAATAGTTTATCTGTTTGTTCATGCTATTTATTTGTGGGAAGAAATTAGGTTGTTTGTTCTATATATCTGACTAGTTTCTTCCTCAATATATTTTAGTGTCAGAGAGTCTTTATCTCCCTCATTTGTGAATCTGAAAGCCTGATACAGGTTTTATTTGTAGTAAGACTAGCATAGCTGATAAATCTTATTACATCGTGTAAACATGCACATAATGTCTGATTGTCCTACTTCCTGTAATCTTAAAGCTGGTTGGTGGGTCTAGGTATGGTCAGCCTAATCCCTTCATTACAAAGTTCTCTGTGTGCCTAATCTTTGATCTATAAAGTGTGAATAAACTAAACATGCCCTCTCTACTTGAAGGAGTCCATATGAATGAAATGGTATAATGGATTTGAAAGCACTTTGTTCTAAGGAGCTATAGTAGTCAGGCCAATTCTGGATTTTCTGCTATAGAGTCAGGTGTGAAGGGCCCATCTTTTCTCCAAGGCCCACAGTTTTCTTTCTGCTAATTTTCTAACAATCACATTTTTGGGGTGTTTGGCTTTTAGCTGCAGTGTTGTGGTGTAAATGGCACAAGTGATTGGACCAGCAATAAACCAGCATCTTGCCCTACAGATCCACAAGTTAAGGTAATTTTTTGGACAACTTTTCTGTTGTTGGCCTCTTTGATTAAACTTTTAATTACCTTAGAAACTCTATTCATGCAGGACCTAGTCCTCCCAGCCCGAAACTGGGAACCTTGAACAAAATAGACACCAGGGAGAAAACCCAGGTAACCAGACATAACAGAAAAAAAACAAAAAAGGAACAAGCTAATTTAGACTAGACATCATTAAGAATCTTGTTGCCCTAAACTATTACAATAGAGGGGGAAAGTTTATGTGATAGAGGCAGAGGATTGTGTCTAGATTTTTATTGAGCAAGAAGTGGGTCTCCTTACAATTGAAAGTGAAATTTGTAAGGTTGAGGTAGAAAAGCTTCTCCCTCTACCTGTTTCTCTGCTCTCCTTCCTTGGAGATGGCAGCATCCAGTCCCTTAGTGAAATGAGACATAATGTAAAGGAGTGAGGAGCTGGGTGAGAGAAAGTTGAAACTGCTGAAACAAACTGCCTACTTAATTTGGACCTCTCGACTAGACCAAGAGAAGAAGCCAAAATCATCTTTCAACTCAACCACGTCCCCTAGGATCCTGTTACCCCATGTTATCCACCCTTAGGGTTATTTAGAAATCTCTGGAATTTTTTAGGTCTGTGAAGAAAGACTGAGACATCTACCAGCCAGCAACTGCCCTGGAGCTTGGTAGAGCCATAAGAGATTTACTGGCTTTTGAAGCAGAAGCTGAAATGCAACAAATCATAGCATTGCATAGCCTGTATTCCCATTTGTTAATACCAACCAGCAGTAAATTCAAAGAACGTAAGGACATCTGTTGCTGACATACCTTTTGGGAGCTAGTTGAACTCAGTGTGTAAGGATATAAGACTTCTACTTTAGTGTCACTGTAATGATAAGAACACCAAAAAAGTCTAGTTTAATGTTCTCTACTTTATGTTTGTTTCTTTATTCATATAAAGGACATAAAAATATAACACCTGGCCTAATTCTCTTGGTATAAGGCAAAATACAAACTGTCTTCCCAAATAAGCCTCTTGATAAAGGTGAATAATACAATGATATAATTTGTACTTGTAATTTTTTTCTAGGGTTGCTATATAAAAGCGAAACTGTGGTTTCAGTCCAACTTCTTGTATATTGGCATCATCACTATCTGTGTATGTGTGATTCAGGTAAGAGCTTAACCACAGGACTATTTTGAGTATTAAATGAGTTAAGTCATATAAGGTTTTAGAGCGGTACCAGGTATGTAGTATGTGCTCAATAAACATGAGCTCCCCAGTCAAGGAGCAAATCATGTTATTACCAATTTAAGGCATACAGAAAATATGTTGTAACATCTATCTGGTCAACTTATTCCTAGAAAAAAGCTTGTGATGAACAAAACAGTCTACTTAAAAAATTGGCCTTGTATGTTAAGCAAGAGTTGGTGATGAAAATTATAATCAATTTCCTTGTTGATTATCTGCTTAGTTTAAGTCAGGAGTTAATTGGGAGTAGTTTTGCATTCTTTATTATGTAATATTTCTACCATTTTTATACCCAAGTCTTTTGAGTATGTCACAGATTCGCTAAGACTTAATCAAGAAGCTCAGAAGGAAACAATTTTTCTCTGCCTAGGGCATGAATAAAATTGACTCATTCCATGAAGTGTTGACTTGTACAGAACGTGATTAGACCAGCAGCAGAGCTTATTAAGCCTTCTTAAGGACTTCTCAAGGAGACAAAAGATGTACCAACACTTTATACTACACTGTCTTGCCATCTTTACCCCCCACTTATCTACCCATTGCCATTCTAAAGCTAAAGGAGAGAATACTTGAGAAGGAATTGGAATTGATGACAGGAAGGGTGGTCTCAGTATAATGGATACTGTCTTTTACTTTGGAGCTGATCCCAGGGGTTGTGGAAGAGATGGCTCCTCCTATGAAGACCTCATATTTTCCCAACTCTTTTCTCAGGTGTTGGGGATGTCGTTTGCGCTGACTCTGAATTGCCAGATTGACAAAACCAGCCAATCCCTAGGGCTGTGACTTGCTACTCCTTTTGCTGGAAAGACATTTCATCACTGGAAATCCAAAACCACTTATAGCATGAAGCCCAAAATGATCACCTCCTGGACTGACATCTTTGTTCAACACCCATTTCGTCTCTGTTTTGGTCCCTGTCTTACACAACCAGAGAAGAAGGTGTTGGCCAGGCCCTGCCCACCTCAGGAATCAAGACAGTCATTCACAATGGCAGCTGTCACTCAAAATGGTGACACTAATACCTAAGCATTTTTCAGACATGAGAGGCCAAGAGGACCTGTGGCGCTAATGGCTCAGGATCAAAGGGTGGATCCAGGACTTGAATTTGTTCATCTTTCTATTGTGAGACAAGTCTCTAGTTTCTAAGTCATGCCCAGGTAATTCTCCAAAGTCAGGCAATAGACAAGCTGAAGGGACCTTTGGAGCTAGACTTCCTAGATCATTGTCACAACCCTCAGTTTCCTTTAGATAGTGTACCTTGGCTACAGAAATGACAAATTACTCTTTCTCCAAAGAGTGGGGTTTCATATCAGTTTCTTTATTAAAGGGCATTATTGAGTCATTTTAAGTCTTTCCAGAAGAAATTATCCATTTATTCATATCCTGACTTTAGCGAATCTCTTAGCCTTTGGTTTATGTAACTATGGAGTAACTCAGCAGGGCTACTATCTCTGAAGGTGACAATCTCATTCAGAAGAGTTCTCATGTTCTTTCTCTATTACATAAAGTTTTGTTAATGTACTATTTTAATTCTTTCATAAATAAAATAGCATGTGATCTCAATCACTATGTTCCCATTCTTATATCTCAAATACACTTTTCATGACTCAGACCGATTGCCTTGCCAGCAAGTCAGGAATATTAGTTACCTATTGCTGCATAACAAATTACCCCAAAACTTAGTGGCTGAGAACAACAAATATGTATTATCTAACAGTTTTTGTGGGTCAAGAATCTGGGAACAGCTTAGCTGGGTGATTCTGGTTCACGACATCTCGCATGACTACAATCAAGATGTCGACCAGGGCTGTAGTCGCCTCAAGGCTTAACTGGAAGAGGGTCCACTTTCAAGCTCTTTCCTATGGCTCTTGTTGGCATCAGTCCTTTGCTACATGTACCTTTGCACAAAGCCACCTTATGACATGGCAGCTGGCTTTTGCCATAGCAAGACATTCAAGATGGAGTGTAAAATACAGCACCCAAAACAAGCCATAGTCCTTTGATAGCTTAACTCAGGAATGCCATCACATCAGCTCTGCCATATTCTAGTCCTTAGAAGTTAGTTGAAAAGTTAAACCACACTCATGGGGTAGAGAGTAAACAAAGGTACGGATGCTATGGGGTGGAGATCATTGGGTGCTACCTTAGAGGTGGCCAACCATACCATGTTTGTTGGGTCAGGAGAAGATAAATTGAATTGTCTATATGATGATCACATTTTGTGAATCAAAAGATCAAAGCATATCTAGTACAGAGCCAAACGCAGAAAAGTCAAAGAAAGGTAAGAAAGAATTGGCTTCTATTCTCAAAGTGTTGTGTAGAATCTCCCACTTCCCTTTAAGGAAAATTGGTCATTTTAGTAGTAGTTTATAGGAAAGACTACACTTTTTGCACTTTCCTGAAGCAAAGAAGTTGCAGAGGAGACATTCTCTTGAATATCACAAGTATCAAAAGTATCTCACATGCAACGTGTACAAAACGAAATGCATCGTATCTTCCAAGTCTGCTCCTCTTCTGTGTTCCCCACATTAGTGAGTGATGACACCACCTCCCCAGGTGCCCCAGCCAGAAACCTGGGCTTGTCCTTAACTCTAGCCTGTCTTTCACTCCCAACATCCAGTCAGACATGAAATTGTAAAGATTCACCTACAAAATACCAAATCCATCCATTATCCCTACTTTATTTCTTGCCTATATTACTTCAATAGTCCCTCTCTTTTTCTCCTAGTAGTCACTATTGGCCCCACCGAAGCTAGTCTCCATACAGCAGCCAAAATAATACTTCTAAAACCTAAATATAATCAAGATACTTCCCTGCTTGAAACCCTTCAATACCTGTGTGTCTCTTAGGGTAAAATCCAGGTTCGTTATTATGTCCCCCAAGCCCTACATGAGATGTCCTGCTCTTAGCTCTCCAGTCTCACCTCTCGCCATTTTCACTCTTATTCTGTGCTCTCGTTATATTAAAGTTTATTTAGTTGCTCTTGGCTTTATCAATACAAATTAATTTTCCACTTATCCACTGACTTTTTTTCTATAGACAATTTCTACCCTCCCCTTTCTCTAAGGAAGGTTTCCCTAATAACTATAAATTTTAATAACTATTGAGGTCTTTCCAAGTATGAGACAGCATGCTGAGAGCTTTACATATCTTCCCATTTAAATCTTGATAAAATGTCTCATGTGTACCTCCATAACACTCATAGAAACTTCATAGATCTTACCACATTTTATTTTTATTTTTTTGGGGGGGGTTACATTTTTATTTCAAAAGCTTGGCTAGCTACATTTTATTATTTTTTTAAAGATTTTTATTGGGGAATTGGGGGGATAGGAACAGTGCTGGGGAATTGGGGGAAAGGGAACAGACAAGTTGCTGTCGTTTTGTTCTTCAGTCTAGTTGTGGAGGACGTTGCTTCACTGGCCCAAGTTGGCACCATCATTGCGCTCTTCCCGGGCGAGGCAGATCAGTCGCCTGCTTCTGGACGGCCGCTCACTGCGGCTGCTGGCCACTCACGCTGGCTGCTGGCTACATACGGTAGCCCATGGCAACCCACTGCCACAGTGGCTGCAGCCTATGCCGTCGCAGGCGACTCACAGCAGCCCAGCTCCAGGTTGAGCTGTTGTTCAGCATCTTAGCTGTAGAGGGCAGTGTCACTGGCCCTCATATGTGGGATCCGAACCGGGGCCCTCTGGCATCCCAAGCCAGTTCTTAGCCATCGTACCACTCGGCCGGCCCGCTACATTTTATTTTAATCACCTATTTATTTGCCTTTATTAATAATTGGTGTGATCAAGTTAGAAATACCAAGAAAAAAGGTACAAATTAACAATAAATAAAAATTGGGCCATAACCACAGGTACAGTTAAGATTTTAAAGTCCATTATAGAATATAATAAAAAAATTTAGGCCAATCGTTTTTTCAAATGTAGGTACAATTTTCTAAAATAATGAAAATCATACAAATTGACTCATAAAGAAAGAGATTTCTGATTCTGATAAGACAGTAGACAACATTACTAGACAATAAATATCTAAAATGCTGTATAAAAGCTTTGAAACATTTTAGTAAGACCATTGCTGTGCTAGAAAGAAAATCAGGGATACTAAAGTGAGAGATCTACTGATGGTGTGAACCAGAAAAGTAAGAGAAATTTGAGGTCATTTACCAAACTTGGTCAACTTGGGTATCAGTTTTCATGGCCTTGTGGCACATGGACTACAAGAGAAAAATTTCAGTGTCTGCTTAAGGTGGGAAATCTAAGTAGAGGTCTTAAGTAAAAAACCTCCAAAGGGCTCTACCTTAGTGTAAGAGTGAACTAGAAATACCACTACTTTTCATCAAAGATTACATGAAAATCTGTCTAAAACTTGGCAATTTAGCAGAAGAAGGCAACACCCTTAAGAAGCTGAATCCATAATCTGGTTATCATGTTGAATTAAAGTGTAAATTTATAGTATCTGAGTCATCCTCAAACTTTCAAACTAAAAGTTTAGTTTAAAGTAGTCCCAAACAAGAAGTTACCCCCAGGTTCTGGCAGAAACAAAATGCACACACATTCTGAAGGAACCAACATAATACCAGGTCTCCATGGATCTCAAAAACCAAATTTTCAATGAAATTGAGCTACTTACAGTCAAAATTCACTAAGCACTTGAGAAAACAAGGCATTATGAGCAGTGTATGAGAGTTACCATTTCTCACCCTCTCCAACACTTGTTATTTCTTGTCTTATTGATAACAGCCATTCTATTATCAGGTGTAAAGTGGTATCTCATTGTGATTTTGATTTGCATTCCCCTTATAGCCGTGGTTCTCAACCTGTGGGTCACGAACCCTTTGGGGGTCGAATGACCCTTTCACAGGGGTCGCCTAAGACCATCGGAAAACAAAAAGATATTTACATTATGATTCATAACAGTAGNGGAAAACAAAAAGATATTTACATTATGATTCATAACAGTAGCAAAATTACAGTTATAGAGTAGCAACAAAAATAATTTTATGGTTGGGAGTCACCACATGAGGAACTGTATTAAGGGGGTCGCGGCATTAGGAAGGTTGAGAACCGCTGCCTTATAGCTAGTGAAGTTGAGCATCTTTTCATAAGTCTGTTGGCCATCTGTATTGTCTTCTTGGGAAAAGTGTCTGTTCAAGTCCTCTGCCCATTTTTTAATTGGATTTTTTGTTGTTGGTGTTGTTGAGTTATATGAGTTCTATATATATTTTGACTACTAGGCCCTTATCGAAGGTATTGTTTGCAAAAGGAACCCTCATACACTGCTGGTGGAAATGTAAATTGGTGCAGCCTCTATAGAAAATAGTATGGAGGTTCCTCAAAAAATTAAGAGTAGAGCTACCATATGTCACAGCAATCCCTCTTCTGGGTACCTATCCCCAAAATTTGAAAACACTTATTCATCAATATTTATGTATCCTTATGTTTATTGCAACATTATGCACAATAGCCAAGATGTGGAAACAAACAAAGTGTCCTTTGACAGATTATTGAATAAAGGAGATGTGGTACATATGTACAATGGATACTACTTAGCCACAAAAAACATAAAGTATTTGCGCAACATGGATGGATCTTGAGAGTATCATGCTAAGTAAAATAAGTCAGATGGAAAAGGACAAGAACCATATGATTTCACCCCATGTGAGATATAAAACAAAAAGCAACAAACAAAACAAACTCATAGACACAGACAATGGTGTGGTGTTTACCTGAGGAAAAGTGGTCTGAGGAGGATGAAGAGGATAAATTGGGTCAAATATATGGTGACTAAAGGAGACTAGACTTATGTGGTAAGCACATAATGGAATATACAGATGGCTTATTATAAAGCTGTACATCTGAAATTCATATAATGTTATTAACCAACATTACCCCCAATAAGCTTTAATAAAAATGGGGGGAAATACAAGGTACTATGAACCAAGAGAAAAAACAAATGATAGGAAAAGACCCACAAAATATAAATAGCCATGTTTTTCTATATACAAAAATAAAGAACAGCTTTAAATATGTGCAGAGAAGAAATGAAAGGAAGACTAAGCATTTTGAAAACTGAAAATATAACAATTGAAATTTTAGAAACGTAAATGAATATGTTGAACAGCAGCTTCAATACAATTAAAGAAAGATTAATAAACAGAAAAACTTGAATGAGGAAATTAATCAGAATGTAGCTGTAGTGCATTGAATTGTGTCCTTAAAAAGGTGTCCAAGGGGGCCGGCCGAGTGGCGCGATGGTTAAGAACTCGCTTGGGATGCCAGAGGGCCCCGGTTCGGATCCCACATATGAGGGCCAGTGACACT
>NW_017731931.1:1002708-1009983 GCF_001890085.2 Hipposideros armiger
TGTTCAGTTTTTCGCAAATAAAGACAGGTCCTTCTATGAATGAGGAATTATGAAGCTCACTGAAAGATGGCAAAAGGTTATCGAACAAAACGGGCAATATATCATTGATTGACCTTTGTTCTTTATATAAATAAATGACCTTTGAAAAACATAGACAAAATACATCATGACTTTTCTGACAACCCAGTAATTAAAATATAAAGAAATTACATATAGTCACGGGACATGGAGTAGAGAGTGGGAATGGAGTCAATGGAATTGTAATAGATAAGCATGATATGAGGAGGGGAGGGCAATAGAGGGGGAGAGGGGGGTTGTTACTTTGTGAGGGTGAAAAGGATAACTATTGCATTGTTCTGTACACCTGAAACTAACAATAAAAAAATAAAAAATAAAAAGATATATAAAGAAGCCACATTGAGACTGCACGGAGATGTTGAACGGGCCCCAAACTTCCTTGTGGTAGTTGAGAACCAGGAGGGATGTCTCAGCTACAGAGGTTTCCCCCACAGGAGTGAGGGACCCCAGCCCCCTACACCAGGCTCCCCAGCCCAAAGCACTGGTGCCAGGAAGAGGAGCCACCACAACATCTGCCTGTGAAAAACAGTAAGAATTCCACCCTTTTGGGTGGGATGGAAGGCCACTGGAAACCCAGACATCCTCTTAAACAACTCTCACACAGACTCACTCACTCGCAGGCACTCACCTAGGGCTCCAGAGGAGGGATGGTGACTCGGGTGGTCTCGGAGACATACGGGGTGAGGGGCAGACTGAGGAGTGTGGCTTCAAGGGGAGGACTAGAGGACAGTCAGCAGTTTCCCAGTGAGGAGTCCTACTCCAGTGCAACAGGCAGGCGCCATCTTTCCTACGTTGAGCCCACCCCCACAGGCCAAATCTGAATCCGATTGGCCTGGCGAGCTCTGCTGCTCTGCCCTGCTGACTCAGCTGGGACTCCACCCCACCCAACTCACCCACCTGCCCCATAAGCAGCCAGCCCCTCCTTCATTATACTCTTTCTTGGAAATCTATCAGAGTCCATGGGCCCCGTGTGGGCGGCAACTGGATTCAGTGTGCTCTGAGACTTTTACTGAGTCATTCCAGGCTGAGCACTGGCACCAAACCAGAGTCTACATTGAATTGTTGACCACAATTCTTCCCACTCTAGTGACTCCCTGAGACCCTGCCTTACCCAACTCACAAACCGCACGTGGCTTTATCAGTGGCTGAACCAGCAGGTGGCAGCAAGCCTCTGGATGTTCTGGCTTTTTGTGGAGTTACCCCAGGCCTGGTACTGGTGGCAGCCATCCTCAGTTCACACTGTGGCCTCTCTCATGTGCCCCCAGGTTTAGTACAGTCAGCGAACAACTGTGGATCACTTGGTAGCTCCTACCAGGTAGCCTCTGCCCAGTCACAGGCAGTGGCTGACATGGGCCTGCACCAGAGCCCCTCCCAAGAGGCCCTAGAACCAACAATGGCTTCAGACCACAGCAGAGCACCACCTGATTAGCCCCACAAGTGGCACACACAAAGGGTGGTCTCAACAGGCACTAGAGCCCACTATGGTGAATTCCACTCAGTGGGGTAAGCCTCCCACACGGCAGCCCATAAGCTGTGGATGTGGCCAAACCCCACAGTCAGTCAGCCTGAGGATCAGTCCCACCCACTGATGTGCCAATAGCAACCAAGGTTTAACTATAACAGGAGGGCACACACAACCCACACAAGGGACACTCCTGGAGCATCTGGTGCAGGTGACCAGGGAGATTGTGCCCCACAGGACACCTACTACATAAGACCATCCAGCTAAGACTGAGAGACATAGCAGACCTACCTAATGCATAGAAACAAACAGAGAGGGAGCCAAAATGAGGAAACAAAGAGATGCATCCCAAATGAAAGAAAAGGAGAAAAATCCAGAAAAAGAACTAAATGAAATGGAGGCAAGCAACCTACTAAAGACAGAGTTCAAAACAGTGGTTACGGGCCGGCCGAGTGGCACGTTGGTTAAGAGCTGGCTTGGGACGCCAGAGGGCCCCGGTTCGAATCCCACATATGAGGGTCAGTGACACTGCCCTCTACAGCTAAGATGCTGAACAACATCTCAACCTGGAGCTGGGCTGCTGTGAGTTGCCGGCGACAGCGTAGGCTGCAGCCCCTGCTGCAGTGGGTTGCCATGGGCTAACGTGTGTAGCCAGCAGCCACCGTGAGCGGCCGTCCAGAAGCCAGCAACTGATCTGCCTCGCCCAGAAAGATTGCAATGATGGTGCCAACTTGGGCCAGTGAAGCAACGTCCTCCACAACTAGACTGAAGAACAAAATGACAGCAACTTGTCTGTTCCCCTTCCCCNCTCTACAGCTAAGATGCTGAACAACAGCTCAACCTGGAGCTGGGCTGCCGTGAGTCGCCGGCGACGGTGTAGGCTGCAGCACCTGCAGCAGTGGGTTGCCATAAGCTACCGTGAGTAGCCAGCAGCCAGCGTGAGTGGCCAGCAGCCGTGGTGAGTGGCTGTCCAGAAGCCGGCGACTGATCTGCCTCACCCAGGAAGAGCGCAATGACAATATCAACATGGGCCAGTGAAGCGACGTCCTCCACAACTAGACTGAAGAACAAAAGGACAGCTACTTGTCTGTTTCCCTTCCCCCAATTCCCCAGCACTCTTCCCATCCCCCAATGCACCAATAAAAAAATCTTTTAAAAAAAGGTGTCCAAATCTTAACCCCTGGTACCTGTGAATATAACCTTATTTAGAAATAGGATTTTTTGAGATGTGATTAGGTTAATGATCTTGAGATGAGATCATCCTAGATTTAGGGTGGTTCCTAAATCCAGTGTCTAGTGTCCTTGTAAGAAAAAGGAGAGGAAGATTTGAATCACAGATTCAGAGGAGAAGATACATACATACAGAGAAGAAGCACCCAACTCCCAGATTCTCCTCAAGGAGCTAAGGATTTGAAACCCACAAAAGTTTGGGCCTGAATTTTTAATAATCCCACCAGAAGGACAGGCTCCCAAAACACTTAGCTCTAAAATCCAATGGAGTTTCTGTCCAGTAGACAAACAAGACCATGGCAAACAAAGAAGCAATTCTTGGGTACATGAGTACTCACCATGGTTCTCCCACAAGGCTCAACCTGAAAGGAACAGACAAAAGCACCCATCTCCCAGTCTTCCCCTGAAAGAAAATTATCTGCATACTTTAAAAGCTACTGTCTGGGGGCCAGGCTTCTAATATTACAGGAACTAGGGGCTACCTGTGATCCTCCTCAGAGACTGAGAAAGCTTGTAAACACCGATTCCATATTCCCTCTCCAACCAGATCCAATAATAAAACTAAGTCTCCCTGAAAGGAGCTTGTACACACATGTGGTGCCACAGCGTTTGTGGGTGCCACCTAAGGGATGGATCACTGGAACACCTGGCTCTGCTATCCAATAGGTCTTACATTCATGAGTCTCAGGACTGTCGGAAACAAAGAAAAACTTCTTAACAGGTGCAGGAGCACCCTCTCCTCCATGGCTATACACCTTGGATCAGCACAGAGGGAACAGGAAAAATGACCATTCTCCAGTTTTTCTTTTGCAAAGACTTAAACATGTGATTTCCCAGCTGCTATCTGGGGGTCCAACTTCTAATCATACTGCATCTAGGTGCTGACTGCAATCCTTTTCTTTGGGACACTTACATGTCTCTCACACCCTAAACTACTAGGAACCACTGAAAACAAAGGAAGTTTGGGTAATCACAGAAGTTTGAGAGACAGCTAGGAGCTCAGGCCAGGCTGATCAATGAGATTTATCTCCTATACAAAATTTATATCAAATCTGGGACAGGTGGCTGTTTTATCTAATGCATAAAAACCAACACAGGCAGTCAAGGAAAATGAAGAAATAAAGGAATATATACCAAACAAAATAACAAGATAAATCTCTAGAAACAAATCTTATTGAAATGGAGACACGCTATTTACCTGATAGAGGGTTGAAAAACAATAGTCATAAAGTTGCTCACTGAGGTCAGGAGAGCGATGGAAGAACAAAGGGAGCGTTTCAGTGAAGAGACACAAACTATTCTAAAGTATCAAAGACAAATCACAAAGTTAAAAACCCAATAACTGAACCAAAAAGTCAATAGAGAGGTTCAATAACAGAATAGATCAAGTGAAAGAGAGGATCAGAAATTTCAAAAGCAGGGAAGTAGAATTCATCCAATCAGAGTAGTTAAAAAGAAAAACAGAATTAAAAGAGTGAAGATAGTTTATAGGATTTATGAGACACCATCTAGCACAATATGCATTACAGGGGTCCCACAAGGAGAAGAGAGAGAGAAAGGAGCAAAGAACTTATTTGAAAGAAATAATGGCTGAAAACTTCCCTAACCTGGGGAAAGATAAAGACATCCAGGTCCAGGGAGCTCAGAGAGAGTTACAAATAAGATGAATCTTAAAACCCATACCAGGACACATTACATCTAAATTGTCAAAAGTTAAAGATAAAGACAGAATTATAAAAAAGTAGCAAGAGAGGGCTGGCCGAGTGGCTCAGTTGGTTAAGAGCTCGCTCAAGGGTTTGAGCTCTGAGCAGCAGCAGTTCTAGTCTGGCCCAAGCTGAGCTGCCACTGAGCTGCCAACAGGTGGCAGGATGGCTCAGCTAAAAAAAAAAAAAGTAGCAAGAGGAAAGCAACATGTTATGCACAGGGAACCCCATTAACTACAGCAAATTTTTCATCAGAAACTTTGGAGGCCAAATGTCGTAGGATGATTTATTCAAAGTACGAAAAGAAAAAGCTACCAACCAAAAATGCATTATCTAGCAAAGTCAGAAGGCTTTCAAAACTGAAGGAGAGATAGTTTCCCAGACAAACAAAAGTGGAATGAATTCATCACCACTAGACCACCCTTACAAATACGTTAAGAAAATTTCCAAGCTGAAACAAAAGGACTATAATTAATAATAAGAAAATATGTAAATGTATAAAACAAAAGTATTAAAAAGTAACCATAGTTACAATAATTTATTAATAGATATACATCATAAAAGATGTAAATTGTGACATCAAAACATAAATGAGGAAGTGTAAAAATATAGAGCTGTTGCATGCTTTCAAAGATAAGCTGTTATCAGATTAAAAGAGACTTTAAATATAAGATGCTTTAGTTAAGCCTCAAAGAAAAACTTACAGTAGATAAACAAAAAATAAAGAGAAAGGAATCAAGGAATGCCACTACAGAAAGTAAACAAGACAGACGAGGACATTATAAGAAAAGAACAATTCAGGCCACTATCTTGATGAAGAACACATATGCAAAACTTCTGAACAAAATATTAGCAAATCAAATTCAACAATACATTAAAAGGATCATACATCATGACCAAGTGGACTCTATTCCAGGGATGCAAGAATGGTTCAACATCCACAAATCAATCAATGTGATACATCACATGAAAAATTAAGGATAAAAATTACATAATCATCTCAATAAATGCAGAAAAAGCATTTGACAAAATTCAACATCTATTCATAAGAATTCTTAACTGAGTATAGAGGGAATGTATCTCAACATAATAAAGGCTATTACATATTACAAGCCCACAGCTAACATTATACTCAACAGTGAAATGCTAAAACCTTTTTCTCTTAAGATCAGGAATAAGACAAGGATGGCCAATCTTGCCACTTTCATTCAACATAGTATTGGGATTCCTAGCCAGAGAAATCAGGTAAGAAAAAGAAATAAAAGCCATCCAAATGAAAAAGGAAGACATAAATTTATCTTTATTTGCAGATGACATTATATCAGGTATATAAAACCCTAAGAACTTTACCAAAACAAAAACAAAAACCCCTGTTAGAACTAATATACAATTTAAGTAAAGTATGAGGATGCAAACTCAACATACAAAACTGAGTTACGTTTCTATATACCAACAATAAGCTATCAAAAAAAAAAGAAATTTAGGAAGAGATCCAAGATGGCAGAGTAGATAAACACTGTGCCTGATTTTTTCCATGAACACATTAAAATTACAACTAAATTATATAACAATCAACCTGGAGAACCATCTGAGGTCTAGCCAAACACAAGTCTTATATTGGGATGTCGGAAAAGTCATGACACATGTTTGCGACAGATGGCACTAGTTAATTTTTGGAAGTACTAGAGTCATTCACATCTATATTATTGCTATGTCATTTGACAGCTGACAGTTCTAGCTTCAGTCTAAAAAAAATTGAGTGATTTGCTTGAGTTTTGGAGATTTTACAATAAGTTGAAGGTGAAAGACCAAACTGTGCATTTTTGCCATATTTTACTCTTTTACTTCCATAAATGGAAGAACGTGCATCAAGTTTGTGAAAAGTTGCATAAAGTTTATGGTGACAATGCTCTACAAGAATGTGAGTGCCAATGATGGTTCACGAAATTCCATGCTGGTGATTTTTATCTCAATGATGCTCCTTTGTCAGGGAAGCCCACCGAAGTTGATGACGACAAAATAAAGGCATTGATCGAGTCAAACCCACGTTACATGACATGAGAGATTGCAGAAACATTGAACATCCATTATTCAAGCATTCACAACCACCTGAAGAAGCTGGGATACATAAGCAAGCTCTATATTTGGGTTCCGCATGAACTCAAAGAAGTTCATTTGACGGCGTGTATAAACATCTGCAATATGCTCATTAAATGTGAGGAAAATGATGCTTTTTTGAAGTGACTATAACTGGTGATGAGAAGTGGATTGTTTACAACAATGTGGTGCACAAACGGTCTTGGTCCTGATGTGATGATTCGCCTCAAATGACATTGAAGCAGACATTCATCAGAGGAAGGTTATGCTCTCAGTGTGGTGGGATTTTAAAGGTGTCGTGTTTTTCGAGCTCCCACCAAGGAACCAAACAATCAATTCAAATGTGGACTGTCAACAATTGGACAGTTTGAACAAATCCATCATCCAGAAATGTCCAGAGCTTGTTAATTGTAAAGGAGTTGTGTTCCATCGCGACAATGCGAGACCACACACAAGTTTGATCACCCGTCAAAAATTATTGGAACTTGGACAGGATGCCCTGCCACACCCACCATACTCGCCTGACCTTGCACCATCAGACTTCCACTTGTTTTGCTCTCTTCAAAACTCCTTACATGGTATAACGTTCAATTCAGATGAGGTTGTCAATCAGCACCTTGTTCAGTTTTTCGCAAATAAAGACAGGTCCTTCTATGAATGAGGAATTATGAAGCTCACTGAAAGATGGCAAAAGGTTATCGAACA
>NW_017731931.1:1012373-1014720 GCF_001890085.2 Hipposideros armiger
ACGTCCTCCACAACTAGACTGAAGAACAAAATGACAGCAACTTGTCTGTTCCCCTTCCCCAATTCCCCAGCGCTGTTCCCATCCCCCAATTCCCCAATAAAAAATCTTTAAAAAAAAACAGTGGTTATAAGGATGCTCAAGGAACTTAGTGAGAACTTCAGCAAAGAGATTGCAAGCATTTAAAGAAAAAAAAGGACATAGAAACCATAAAAAAAGAACCAGTCAGAAGTGAAGAATACAATAACTGAAAAGAAGAATGCACTACAAGAAATCACCAGCAGATTAGATGAAGCAGAGGATTGAATCAGTGATTTGGAAGACACTGTAGCAGAAAACACCCAAATGGAACAGCAAAAAGAAAAAGACTAAAAAGTAAATAGTTTAAGAGACCCCTGGGACAACATCAAGCATAACAACATTCACATCACAGGGCTACCAGAAGGAGAAGAGAGAAAGCAAGGGGTTGAGAACATATTTGAAATAATAATGACTGAAAACTTTCCTAACCTGGCAAAGGAAATAGAGATACAAGTCCAGGAAACCCAGAGTGTCCCAAACAGGATGAACTCAAACAGACCCATACCTAGACACAGTATAATTAAAATGGCAACAGTTAAAGACAAATAATCCTAAAAGCAGCAAGAGAAAGGCAACTAGTAACTTATAAGGGAGCTCCCATAAGATTGTCAGCTGATTTCTCTACAGAAACTTTGTGGGCCAGAAGGCATTGGCAGGAAATATTCAAAATGATGAAAAGCAAGGACCTATAACAAAACTACTCTACTCAGCAAGGCTATCATTTGAAATCGAGATTCCCAGACAAGAAAAAGCTAAAGGAGTTCATCACGACTAAACCAGTATTGCAAGGAATGTTAGAGGGATTTCTTTAAGATGGGGGGAAATATCAAAATTATGAATAATAAAATAGCAATAACTGCACATCTATCAATAATTACTTTCAATGTAAAAGTCATAAGGTGACTGAATGCATAAGAAAACAGCACCCTTACATATGCTGCCTACAAGAGACTCACTTCAGATTGAAAGACACACATAGACAGAAAGTAAAGGGATGAAAAAGATATTTCATTAAAATGGAAATAAAAAAATTAAAAAGCTGGGGTAGCAATATTTATACCAGATAAATTAGACTTTAAAACAAAGGCTATAAGAAGAGACAATGAACAACCCAGTAATCCCACTTCAGGGTAATTATAAAAAAAAAAAACCCAAACGCTACTTTAAAGGGACATGTGCATTCATATGTTCATTGCAGCATTGTTTACAATGGCCAAGATGTGGAGGCAGTCTGGGTGTCCATCAATGGAAGAATGGATAAAGAGGAGGTGGTATATGTATACAGTGGAGTATTGCTCAGTCATGGAAGGGAATCGGTTCTTGCCATCTGTGGTGGCATGAATGGACCTGGAGGGTGTTGTACTGAGTGGAGTATGTCAGACAGAGAAAGACAGATGCAATGCGATTTTGCTTATATGTAGACTGTAAGAACAAAATTAACAAACAAAATAGAAACAAATTCATAGATACAGAGAACATTTTGATAGTTACCAGATGGGAGGAGGGTCAGGGGTGTGGGTGAAAGAAGGAGAGAGGATTAAGAAGTACAACTTGGCTGTTACAAATTAGTTATGGAAATGTAGGTTATAGCATA
Source organism: Hipposideros armiger (assembly GCF_001890085.2). Lineage (NCBI taxonomy): Eukaryota > Metazoa > Chordata > Mammalia > Chiroptera > Hipposideridae > Hipposideros > Hipposideros armiger. The sequence goes on from NW_017731931.1 coordinate 1,014,046, forward strand.
AGGAATATAGTCAATTATATTTGTAATAGCTATATATGATGTCAGATGGGTACTGGATTTGTTGAGGTGACAGATGGGAGGGGTTTGGGGGGGCAGGGTGAAAAGGGAAAGGGATTAAAAAGTACAAACTGGTAGTTACAAAACAGTCATGGGGATGTAAAATAAACATAGGGAATATAGTCAATAATATTGTAATAACTATGTATAGTGCTAGGTGGGTACTAGACTAGTCAGGGGGATCACTTCTTAAATTATATAAATGTCTAACCACCCTGCTGTACACCTGAAATTAATATAAAATTGAATGTGAATTGTAATTGATAAATTTTAAAAGGTGGGGGGGGGAGACGAAGGGGAATAAGAAGTCCAAATTTCCAGGTATATAACAAATAACTCATGGGGATATGATGTACAGCATGGGGAATATAGTCAATAATATTATGACAGCATAGTACGGTGTCAGATGGTTGCTGGACTTATCATGGTGATCACTTCTTTAGGTATATAAAGGTTGAATAACTCTGATATACACCTGAAGCTAATATAATATTGTATGTTAGCTACTTATTTTTTTTTTAATTGGGGAATTGGAGGATGGGAACAGTGCTGGGGAATTGGGGGAAGGGGAACAGACAAGTTGCTGTCGTTTTGTTCTTCAGTCTAGTTGTGGAGGAC
>NW_017731931.1:1018995-1023833 GCF_001890085.2 Hipposideros armiger
CCCAGGAAGAGCGTAATGATGGTGCCAACTTGGGCCAGTGAAGCAACATCCTCCACAACTAGACTGAAGAACAAAATGACAGCAACTTGTCTGTACCCCTTTCCCCAATTCCCCAGCACTGTCCCCATCCCCCCAATTCCCCAATAAAAATCTTTTTAAAAAAATGTACTACAGTAAAAGACACATTGCTATTAATCCCCCTCAAAATACTTCCTCCCTCTCCCCCCACCACCCCCCACTTTGAACACATTTTGTTTTTGCCACTTTATGAAACAGGTCTTGAAGTCATCTTTTGTGAGTGTCTTTACTTCATCCTCCATCATGACAACACTTCATGTCACACATCGTTTCTGGTACGGCAATTTCTGTCAAATAAAAACATTACAATGTATCCTCATCCATCTTATTCACTGGATCTGGCAAAGTGTGACTTCTGGCTCTTTCCCAAAGTCAAAATGACCATGAAAGGAAAACATTTTGAATCAATTCAGGGCATTGAGGCAGGTACGAAGCACAACTAAAGACAATCACAAAAGACTTCCAGAACTGCTTCAGAAAGTGGCAAGAACAATGAGGCAAGAGTGTTCGAAGTGAGGGGGAGTATTTTGAGGTGAATTAATGACAATGTGTCTTTTACTGCAATAAATTTTTTTATTTAAACATTCACCATATTTGTTGATCACACCTCATAGATGTGTAAGAATTATATGCAGAAAATCACAGAACTTTGAACAACACTGTATACATGTCAATTATCTCCAAATTAATCTATTGATTCCATTCAACCCCAATACATGTCTAACAGTTTACATTATGGAATTTGACAAAATAATTCCAAAATGTATATAAAAGTATCAAAGGATAAAAAATGCTAAGATACTTTTGATTAAGAAGAGTAAGATAGGGTACTTGCCAAGGTTTATATTAAAGCTATTGTAATTAAAATTCAAGTATTCACTGAGACATAGATATACCAATGGAACCTAAGAAACAGACCAGAAAATAGATCCACATATGCAAACATTTGTTATATGATAAAGTAGGTATTACAGGTTAGACAAGAAGAGATGGAATTTTTCATTAAGAATGCAGGGGCAGGGCCGGCCGAGTGGCGCGATGGTTAAGAACTCGCTTGGGATGCCAGAGGGCCCCGGTTCGGATCCCACATATGAGGGCCAGTGACACNCACAGGGGCTGCAGCCTACGCCGTCGCCAGCGACTCACAGCAGCCCAGCTCCAGGTTGAGCTGTAGTTCAGCATCTTATCTGTGGAGGGCAGTGTCACTGGCCCTCATATGTGGGATCCGAACTGGGGTCCTCGGGCATCCTAAGCCAGTTCTTAAACATCGCACCACTCGGCCGGCCCTGTTAGCTATATTTTTAATACAAATCTTAAAAAAGAGAGAAATTAAGAAAACAATCCCATTTACCATAATGTCAAAAAGAATAAAATATTCAGGAATAAGTTTAACCAAGGAAGTTTGAGATTTATACACTGAAAACTGAAAGAAATTGAAGAAAGCCCAAAGAAATGAAAAGATATTCTGTTTTCACGAATTAATGGGAGAATTAATATTGTTAAAATGTTCATACTACCCAAAGCAACCTATGGATTCAATGAGATCCCTATGAAAATTCCAGTGGCCTTTTTTCACAAAAATAGAAAAACAATCCTAAATTTTATATAGAACCACAGAAGACCCCAAATGGCCAAAGCAATCTTGAGAAAGAAAAGCAAGGCTTTTCACATTTCCAGATTACAAAGTATAGCAATCAAAACAGTACGGTATTGGCATAAAAAGACATATAAATCAATGGACTGGAATAGAGATCCCAGAAATAAACCCATGCATGTCTGGTCAATTAATTTATGACAAAGGAGCCAAGAATATACAGCAGGGAGATAACAGTCTCTAAAATAAATGGTGTTGAGAAAACTGGATAGCCACATGCAAAAGAATGAAACTCAACCCCTACCTTACACCATACACAAAAATCAACTCAAAATGGATTAAAAACTTGAGCATATGACCTGAAACTATAAAACTTCTGGAAGAAAACAGAGAGAGTAAGCTCTTTGACACTGGTCTTGGCAATTGCCTTTTGGATTTGATACCAAAGGCACAAACAACAAAGCAAAAATAAACGAGTAGGACTACATCAAACTAAGAAGCTTCTTCTCAGAAAAAAAAAAAGTCAAGTTTCCTTCTGGAGGTTTTAGGGAAGAAGAAAGAACATTGTGAATAACTTTATGAAAACACATTAAAAAATTTAATTGAAGTGGGGGAAATCTTAGGAAAATAATGTATCAAAATTATTTCAAATAGAAAACATAAACAGTCTAATAACTACTTACAAAATTGAATCAATAGTAAAAAATATTCTCATAAAGAAAATCTAGGCCCAGATGAACTCACTAATGAGTTCTACCAAGTATTTAAGTGAGAAGTTAATTATATATATATATATATATATATGTATGTATTTATGTATTTTTTAAAAAAAACCCAGAGGATAGGGTGGAAAAAAGGAAAAAGAAAATGCCCGAGGTAAACTTGATACCAAAACCTAAAAAAAATATGAAAAAGAAAAACTATAACCATTCTTAGTCATGAAAATACATACAGAAATCTTAAACAAAATATTAACAGAATTAATCCTGAAATAAATTCCTGGATAAAACATCACATGTTGTTTATCTTTGGAATATATTAGAAAATAAATGTAATTCACCATATTGACCAAGAAAAGGAGAAAAAAAAATGGTTACCTCAATATATGCAGAAAAATCATTTAATAAAATTTAACTTTTACTAATTATTAAAACAAACACTCCTTAATAAACTAGTAATAGATGGGAACTTTTTAAACTTATTGTGATGATTAATTGTACATATCACCTTATGAGATCTGACAATTAAGTTCGTGAACTCATCCAAGAAAAAGTGCTACATACCTCATTGCCAAATATCACTATGGTCACCTTTGAAGTATTCCCATTGGGAAGCTTTGCAGTGATGCCAGCGCCTAGTCCACCCTTCAAAGAAATTTTGGAACTCTTTTTCTGGAATGGCCATCAGAGCTGTCATTGTATTACCCTTGATGTGCTGAATGTCATCAAAATGTCTTCCTTTCAATAGTTCTTTTATCTTCAGGTAAAGAAAGAAGTCATTGGGAGCCAGATCAGGTGAGTAGGGATAGTGTTCCAATACAGTTTTTTGTTTACTGGCTAAAAACTCCCCCACAGACAGTGCTGTGTGAGCTGGTGCATTGTGATGCAAGAGCCATGAACTGTTGGTGAAAAGTTCAGGTGGTTTAACTTTTTCACTCAGCCTTTTCAGTACTTCCAGCTAGTAAACTTGGTTAACTATTTGTCCAGTTGGTACAAATTCATAATGAATAACCCTCTATATCAAAAAAAGTTAGCAACATTGTTAAAACAAGTTTGTGAACTTAATTGTACATTAGGCCACAGTACCCAGTTATTTGGCCAAACATGATTCTAGATGTTTCTGTGAAGGTATTTCTTGGATGGGATTAACATTTTTTTGTGTGTGTGGTGAGAAGGGAATAGTGTTGGGGAATTGGGGAAGGGAACATTGTGTTTTTCCAGGACCCATCAGCTCCAACTCAAGGTGTTGTCCTTCAATCTTAGTTGCGGGGGGGCACAGCCCACCATCCCATGTGGGAATCGAACCAGCAACCCTGTTGCTCAGAGCCGCTCTAACCAACTGAGCCACCCAGCCAGGCCCGGTATTAACATTTAAATCAGCAGATTTTGAGTAAAGCAGATTGCTCTACATTATGTGGGTGGGCCTCACCCAATCAGTTGAAGGTTTTAGGAAGAAAACTGACCTCTCTCCCTCAAAGAAGAGGAAATTCTGTCAGTAGACTGCTTCAGACTAAAACTACAGCACTTCCCTGGGTCTCCAGCCTGCCAGCTTACTCTGCAGATTTTCCAGCCTCCACAATCGCATCAGCCAATTCTTAAAAATCCTTCTCCATATTCCACAATGCACTTTTTCTGTTTAATGTCTCTGGAATCTCTAGTGATATGTCTTTTTTATTCTTCATATTTGTAATTTGTGCCTTTTCCTTTTTTTCCAGAACATCTTACCAGAGTTTTTCATTTATACAAGATTTTTTGGAAGAATCTATTTCTAGTCTTATTGATCCTATCTACTACATATTTTTATGCATCTATTTCTGCTTAAATTTTTGTTATTTATTTTGTTCCATATATATGGAATATGTCTATGCACACACACGCACACCATTGGTTCTGTTACTCTGGAGAACCCTAATAAACCTACAAAAGAGCATTTACAAAAAAATATAACAAAGATCATTCTTCATAGGGAGATGTTGATATTTTTCCTTTGATATTGAGAAGAAAATAATTATTTAGTATTTACTAGAGGTTTTAGAGCAAAAGAATAAGGCAAAGAAAGTAAATAGAATAAAAGATGATAGAAAAGAAACAAAACCACCATTATTTACATATAACATATGACTGCATATATAGGAAATTCAAAGCTTATAAACATATTAGAATTACTAAGAGAATTTAGCAAAGTTGCTGGATATACTGTCAATATACAAAATGAATTGTATTTTGACATACCATCAACAATCTAATAGAAAATGAAATTATAATCAGATATCAAAAAATGTTTTAATCAAGTGAATCAAGAAATAAATCTAATAATACAAGGTTTGATAAAAAAAATACAGTGAATGTTTAAATTTAAAAAATGTACTACATGGCCGGCCGAGTGGCGCGATGGTTGAGAACTGGCTTGGGACGCCAGAGGGCCCCGTTTCGGATCCCACATATGA
>NW_017731931.1:1025583-1058766 GCF_001890085.2 Hipposideros armiger
TGGTTAACCATATAGAGCAAAATGAAAATTGGACTGCTTATTCACATTACACACAAAAATCAATATACGGTGAATAAGACCAATTTTTGAAAGGCTAACTTCTAAAACTCTTAGAAAAAGATTATTGGAGAATTTTTTTTTATAAGTTCAGGGTAGTGTATCAATCTGAGTTCAATCAGAGAAGTAGAACCACTAGAATGGGTAATGGGTGTCTGTGTATTTGTGTGTGTGTAAAAGGATTTATTTCAGGAATTTGACCACCTTGTGTTCTTGTGAGGAGCTATTATTGTCTTCCCATCTGGTCCTGGAACTTGAAGTCCGAAAACAAAAACCAAAACCGAATGTGGTGTCAAGAAGAGCAAGAACAAGCTGGAGCACACAAGGACAAGCTGAAGGCTATGGGGCAAATTGTTATCAGTGTCAGTTCTCGTTGTCTCTAGCCTTGATTGTACCCATGTTCTCCAGAAGACAAGATTCTTTGTCACAGAGCTAAACCCAGTAACCTGACCAAGAGGTAAGATAAGCTAAAGAAAGATCCAGAGGTCAATGAAGTAGTTTCAGACCTGGACACACCTGAAGGCAACCAGACGAGCCAGTAGATCAGAGACAAGGTGTATGAGCTACAAAATGACTGCTGCTTCACTTTTACCCTTCAAGTTGCCACAAGAGGCTCCAACTAAAAATATATGCAAGGGGAATTCTGGGAAATGTAGTTCAGCCTAGCCAAGCTGACAACATACAAAGCCTCCCAGAGGTAGGAATATTTTTCTTAAAGAAGACTCAATGAGGGGGCCAGCCGAGTGGCTCAGTTGGTTAAGAGCGGGAGCTCTGAGCAATAGGGTCACTGGTTGGATTGCCACATGGGCCAGTGAGCTGCGCCCGAGCTGAGCAGCCAGCAAGTGGCAGGATGGCTCAGCTGGTGAGAGCACGTGCTCCTAACAACAAGGTTGTCAGTTCGACTCCTGCATGGGACTACTAAGATGGAACCTTGAGCTGAGCGGCCACAAGCTGATGAGCAGCTGGATGGCGACTGGACTTGGAGCTGAGCTAGCTGTGCCCTCCACAACTAAGCTTAAAGAACAACAACGTGGCTGTTCCCCTTCCCCAACTCCCCAATAAAAACTTAAAAAAAAAAAAGATACAATGAGCTGCTGTAATAGTATACGTTATTACTATTATTAAGTAGTTATTATTAAGTAAATTGTTATTAACTAATTTTATTTTTTTTAAAGTGTATTTTCTGGGCTCTTGAATATTTGAGAATATCTTTTTCTTTTTCTTTTTTTAAAGTTGCAGAAAAGGAGTTTATTAGAAATAAAAATACATTTCAAAGAAGCAGAAGTGGTCCCAAGCAGTAGAGAATGGCTCAAGGGCCATTATTAGAAAAGAAAGTACACTCCAAAGAGTTTGGAGCGGGCCCTGAGCAGAAGCAAGGCTCAAAATGCTTGAAAGGCAGAGAATATATTTTTCTTGTTATTATATATCATTCAAAACTTAGATATATAAAAAGTCTTAATTTACATTTTATCTCTCAGACCTTATAACAGTTGTGCTGGTTTTTCCCCTTAGTGTTACTGAAACAAAAGTAGAACTTCATGAAAGCTTTTGCCTACCTTTTAGGTAATTAATATTTTTGTCTGAATAGTTTATAGTGTTCATTCTTTGTTCTTATAAACCTAAACTTTTGTCAAAATGTGGTAGGGCTGGCCGAGTGACTCAGTTGGTTAAGAGCTCGCTCAAGATTCCGAGCTCTGAACAACTGTGGTTCAATGCCCGGCCCGAGCTGAGCTGCCGCTGAGCTGCCAACAGGTGGCAGGATGGCTGAGCTAAAATAAATAAATAAATAAATAAATAAATAAATAAATAAATAAATAAATAAATAAATAAATGTGGTAGATGTGGCTTTTGCGGCAGACATTACCAATAACCTACCCAGTATCCAGTCCCTCTCTTTTTTACCAATAGAAACTAAATTTTGTTTGAACAGTAATGCTCCCAGCCAAAACATTTCTTTACCTTCACTGCAGTTAGAGATAGCCATATAATACAATTTAGCCAGTGGCTCAGTAACTCATGAAGAGAGGTTTTGCTTTCCTGATATTATACACCTCCACCTATCACTTCTTCCTTCCTGTCCTTGAAACTGGAATGTGACACTGGAGGCGAAGCAGCCTTCACGTGACTATTCCTTCTCCACTTAAGCTCGCTGGCAATGCATCAGTGAACAAAACAAAACTCACGTGAGGCTTAAACTCCATTGCATATCAACATTAAATACTGGAATTAAATAAGTAAAATATGCAGAATATTAATGATAATAAGAGGCATGGGAAAAAATTATATCAGAACATGGAACTCCAGGAGGTTGTTGGGTGCAAAATTAAACAGGGTAATGGGGAATGCTTCAATGATAAGGTGGCACTTGGAATAAAGACCAAAGAAAGCATGGCCATTGTCGGGTCTGAGCTGTTCAACCAGAGACAGTTTCAGTGGTGAGACGCCCAAGCGAAAGAAAGCGTGTGGAACCCTTGCCATAAATGCAGCGACACTTTATTGAGAAGCAGCAGCAGAGGCATAGGCAGAACTCAGAACCCAGCAGCAAAGCAGCACAACTCAGAAACCGGAACCCAGTTAAACAGAACTGGGGTTTTTATAACACAATAACAATAGTGTCATGGTGCCAGCACACATGCGCACTAAAAGCAACTCACATGAAAAAGCTGTTTCCTTGCAGCCCCGCCTGGGCCTGGAGGAGTCAGGGCTGCCGGTCTCCGAAGCCTGTAAACATTTCCTGACCCTGGGAGGCCCTGACAGCTGGGCCCCACAGCCATGTAGTTAGAGGAGGAACAACAAATGGTAGTGAGGAAAAACCAAGGCAAAGGCCTGAGATAGGAATGTGTCTGCTATATTTAAGGAACAGCAAGCAACCAGTTTAGCTGAAGCTCAGTGGGAATGGGGACACCAGCAGAAGATGAGGTTAGAGAGAAGACAGGGGGGCAATTAGTGTAGGGCTCTTAGGCTATTTGGCACCTACTGTGAATGAGGTGCCACCGACAGATGAATGGATAAAGGTGGTACATATATACAATGGAATATTACTCAGCCATAAAAAGACTGAAATCTTGCCACATGCAACAACATAGATGGACCGAGAGAGTATTGTGCTGAGTGGATGAGTCACAATGGAGTGGAGAGAGGACACATGCCATATGATGTGTGTGGAATCCAGAGAACAAAACAAGTGAACAAACAAAACAGGAACAAACTCATAGATGCAGAGAACGTTTTGAGGGTTGCCAGGTTGCAGGGGGGTTAGAGGATAAGTGAAAAAGAACAGATTAAGAGGTTCAGATTGGCAGTTACAAAACAGTCACAGGGATGTAAACTACAACATAGGGAATATAGTCAATAATATTGTAATAATTATGTATGGTGTTGGGGGTACTAGACTTATCAGGGGGATTACTTCATAAGTTTTATAAATGTCTAACCACTATGGCATACACCTGAAACTAATATAATATTGAGTGTCAACTGTAATTGAAATATAAAAAATAATTTTAAAAAAGAATAAAGAAAAACCCAGGAAAATAATTGGTGCAATGTTATTAACTAAAATACAGACCTTATTCAAATTTCACGTATTTTTTTTCACTTTTGTTCTTTTTTCCTGTTCCAGAATCCTATATTGCATGTAGTTCTTTTTTTCTTCTTTTCCCCTCTCCTTAGTCTTTTGTAATCTGCAACATTTCACTCTTTTTCTTGTGTTTTATGACTCTGACACTTTGGAAGAAGACTAATCAGTAATTTTGTAGAATGCCTGTCAATTTGAGTTCACTGTTATTCACTCCTACTTGGAGAATAGTAGTCTGGTTGGGCTGCCATAACAAAAACCACAGACTAAGTAGCTTAAACAATAGAAATCTATTTCTCATGGTCCTGGACACTATTAGTCCAACATCAAGGTTCTAGCCAATTTAGTTTCTGGTGAGAGCTCTCTTTCTGGCTTGTAGATGGCCACATTCTCACTATGTCTTCTTCTCTTATGGCCTTTCTTCAAATGCAAGCATGCTGGCTCCTCAGTGTATTCACACTGGTGTTGGTATGGGGCGGGGGGGGGGGGCACCCTGATGTCTCACTTATAAGGACATTAATCCTATTGGATCAGGGCCTCATCCTTATGACCTCATTTAACTTCAGTTACTTCCTTAGAGGCCCCATCTCCAAATACAGCCAGCCACACAGGGTCGGGGGTGGTTAGGGCTTCAATGTATGAATTTTAGAAGAGATACATTCAATCCATAACAAAAAGGTTTTGTATTGGGCCGGCCAAGTGGCTTGTTGGTTGAGTTGGCTTGGGAGCGCGAGCTCTGAGCAGCACGGCCACCGATTCGGATCCCACATAGGCCAGTGACACTCCCGTCTATAGCTAAGATGGTGAACAACAGCTCAACCTGGAGCTGGGCTGCCGTGAGTCGCCTGCAATGGCATAGGCTGCAGTGGGGCTGCAGTGGGCTGCTGTGAGCTACCGTGAGAGGCCGGCAGCCAGCGTGAGTGGCCATCCAATGCCCGGCAACCAGTCTGCCTCACCTGGGAAGAGCACAATGATAATACCAACATGGGCCAATGAAGCGACATCCTCAACTAGGCTGAAGAACAAAAGGACAGCAACTTGGCTGTTCTCCTTCCCCAATTCCCCAATAAAATCTTTAAAAAAAAAAAAAAAAAGGTTTTGTATCTTTTGGAAAGACTACCACACACAAAATAGTCTTTCTCTATGCTCAAGGGATTCATGATATTGATATGCCTTATTAGTCATTTGGATAGATTGGTGTCTGCTAGGTCTCTCTCCACTATGAAGTTACTATCTTTCTCTTTATAAAGTGTCCTTGGGGAAATATTTTAAGACTGCAAATCCTGTTTTTGTTTTTGTTTTTAAGATTTTTATTGGGGAATTGGGGGAAGGGAACAGTGCTGGGGAACTTTTAAATGTACCGAAACACGAGCCAATTTTATCTTCCGTTTATACTATCCCAAGTGGTGTCATCTAGACCTATGACTTCAAATAATATCTACAGGGCCGGCCGAGTGGTACCATGGCTAAGAACTGGCTTGGGACGCCAGAGGGCCCCGGTTCGGATCCCACATATGAGGGCCAGTGACACTGCCCTCTACCGCTAAGATGCTGAACAACAGCTCAACCTGGAGCTGGGCTGCCATGGGTCACCGGCGACGGCGTAGGCTGCAGCACCTGTGGCAGTGGGTTGCCATGGGCTACCGTGTGTAGCCAGCAGCCAGCGTGAGCGGCCAGCAGCCGCAGTGAGTGAGCGGCCGTCCAGAAGCCGGCGACTGATCTGCCTCGCCAGGGAAGAGCACAATGATGGTGTCAACTTGGGCCAGTGAAGCAACATCCTCCACAACTAGATTGAAGAACAAAACGACAGCAACATGTCTGTTCCCCTTCCCCCAATTCCCCAGCACTGTTCCCATCCCTCCAATTCCCCCCAAAAAAATCTTAAAAAAACAAAACAAAAACAATATCTACAGAGGGTGCCAAAAAAATGTATATACATTTTAAGGAAAAAACTATATTAAAATTACTCTGATGGTAACCAATTTTGAGCTCTTGTAATTGCAGAAGTCAAACATGACTTCTATTCATCTTTTGTTATCAGAATATATTACAATTTTAAGTTTTTTCCTTTCTTAAAATGTGTATAATTTTTTTGGGCACCCTCTGTATTTACTGATAGTCTTTAGTTATGTATCTTCTAGTCTCAACATTTAATATCTTATTAAATTTTAGCTTGATGGGAATATGAAGTTTTGTTATACAGTATTTTAGCTTGCTGTATTTTCTACAATGTACATGTACTGCTTCTTTAATAATAAAATGTTTAAAGATTTTTCAAAGAAAGTAATGATTCATGAAATTATGCTCCCATGGTTGGATAAATTAAGAGTGACAATTGACCATTGGATCTAGCAACATGGAAGTCACTGGTGTCCTTGACAAGACCCATTTTGTTGGAGTAGGGGGAGCAAGAGCTAATTTGAATAGTTTGGCAGTTCCTCAAAATGTTAAACAAAGAGTTAGGATATGACATACCAATTACACTCTTAGATATATAACTAAGAGAACTAAAAACATGTCCACACAAAAACTTGTACCCAAACTCTCACAGTAATATAACACCCTACGTAGCCCAAAGTGTAAACAACCCAAATGTCCATAAATGAGTGAATAAACAAAGTGTGGTATATCCGTACAATGGAATATCATTCAGCAATTAAACAAAATAAAATACAGTAAAACCTTGGGTTGTAACTTGTTTTGCGAGTGTTCCACAAGACGAGCCAACATTTCTAATACATTTTAACTTGGTAAACAAGCGATGTCTTGCAATACGAGTAGTTTGTTCCTGGAACAAATTATGCTCGCAAACCAAGGTATTACTGTATTTTGAATGATTCATTCCATGCATTTGAATGCCCACAACAGGCAAATCTAGAGAGACAGAAAGTGTATCAGTGGTTGGTAGGGCTGAGTGGAGGAGGGCCTGGGGAGTGACTATTAATGTGTATGAGGTTTTCTGGGGATGATGAAATGTTCTAAAATTAGTTGATGGTGATGTGTGCAAACTGTGCATAATAATAAAAAAGACACTGAATTGTACACTTTAAAAGGGTAAACTTTATATGAATTATCTCAATAAAACTGTTACAAAAGAGAAAATGCAGAAGAATCTATTTGATGGAATAGTTTGTATTTGTTCAACTCGACTCCCTCTCAACATTTTGTTTTCTATTTTTTTGTTGCCAACGTACAGATTTTATTTGACTTTACTTCCAGAAATTTGTTAATCATTTTAAAAATAACCTTTTCCTACTTCCCCTTCATTCCTATCCCCCCACCACTACCAAACTCTTCAAATGAAAAATAACCAGATAGAAAGTTTGCCGCTTTTAAGAAAAATCACTTTACAATTTTAAAAAAGTACTAAATGTGGCCATTGTTCACATTTACTTTTCACAGAGTCCAAGGTCACATATGTACATATTCAAAAAACAAGTAGTTTTTGCCTAGAAACAATAACATATCACATTAAACAAACAATATAGTATATAGTGTGAATTCTAAAACTCATTTTGGATTACATGAAACTTTGTAAAAGTTACAAAACAAGTGTTCATTAGTCTCAAGAAATGTTTGAATTTTAAAATAATGCTGCTAATACATTTCTTTCATGAAATTAAAAAAAATTACAAGGGTGAGTAGGAGGTATCACCATTTCACAGGTAGAGACAGTGAATACATACAAAACTCCATTGGCAGAACTAAGTTTAGAGCTGATTTCTTTTCTTGTTTAATTTCAATAGTATACAATACTTATCTATTGTTGGAATAACACCTGAGCAATTTAGCTAAAGATACAAACAACAAAAATCCTGCACATATATTCAAACTTGGGGAATTCTAGTTAAAACAGAAATAAAAATTTTTTCCTTCCAAAAAAAGGTCTCTAGACAAAGATTCAGATATCCCATGTATTCAAGAATCTATTGAATCAATCTTTTCTGTATTCCTTAAATAAAACTTTATAATCTGATGAAAAAACAAATTTCATCTTCAAAAACACTTTCAAAAGCATCTATAATTAACTTAATGCAAAAAAAAACCACGTTAAAAACACAATTAATCGAAGTCTTCAAGTATAGCAAACATTTTATTATTTTTGGTGCATCTTCTTCCGCATTTCTTCCAGGGCTGCCTCTTTCTCTCTCAGCATCTGCTTAAGTCTTCTTATTTTTTCATCTCGAATGGTTTCTTCTAACTCTGGTGGTGTCATGGGAAAAATATCTTCAGTGTAATTTTTATTAAAGAAATGAGTCCGTTCAAAATCTGCATTTGAACTCAATGTGCCTTTTTCCTGGTTCTCCGAGGTGTGGTGTCCTACCTCGGTTCTCTTTTCTTCTCTGGTTTTGTTGCAGCTTGTGAGAATGTTATGGTGTGATACATCTGAAGTTGGTAAAATACTGCTAATGAGTTGGGAGCTGGTGACATTAGTTCCTCCATTTACAGCTGTGTTATAAGCACTCTCAGTTTTCTTCTTCTTCGAGTGATCCACCTTCTTAATGTTTTTTGCTCTTCTTTTCTTATCAAAACCCTGTTGCAATGTTAAGATTCCAATAGAAAAACAAAGTATTATTGCCATATAGAGACTGTGCTCTGAAATTTAACAAGTTTGCAGATACAAATATTTAGCAATTAAATTCAACTCAACAAAATATATTGAGAACAAATACAGCAAGAAATTAATGCTTACCCCTATACGGTACCAAAATGAATAGCAATGTCCAATGATTTTCACTGAGAATAAATTGCTTAATTCACATTTTCCTGCTGAAGTCAAGTATTAGAAACTGTATTGATCTACCACCAAAATATAACAGTCATTTGTGAAGTCCGAGAACTAAATTTATTTATTTTCTTTGCATGATAGGTACACATAAAAGATTTTCATTGAGAAAGATTGACCGATCTCTGATCTGAAGTACAGGATATTAAACAACATAATAATAATATAAGTAGAATGACAGTAGGCAAAGTTACAGGGATGCTTCTTTTTGTCATTATTGACCACGTAGATTTCTTAAAATGTTTGTATTAAGGGTTAATATGGCAGTGAATATCCGCATGCCTGTATTTTCTCTACACTTGGATTATTTTAGATAGGGTCTTCATAGTAGTATAACTACCGTATTTGCCGGCGTATAAGACGATTTTTTGGCCCTGAAAAATATGCCTCCAAGTGGGGGGTCGTCTTATACGCCAGGTACACTTCAGATAGACTGCCCATAGTGCTTGCCCCGTGCCATAGTGGCCTCCCGATGCCCGCCCACTTCATTCCACATACAGTTCAGGCATCAGCAGCGCTGCTGGGTGTATGCTCGGCCGTTATGCGATTTTGCTGTTATGCGATTTTACCACACTCGCAAAATCGCACACAGCCGACCATACACCCAGTATGATAGCGCAAAATCGCGAATCGCGATACCATACTGGGTGTATGGTCGGCTGTGTGCGATTTTGCGAGTGTGGTAAATTCGGGTTACCGTATATTTCTTTACATATGCATTGAAGATTCGCGATTTTGCGCTATCATGGTGCCTGTTAGAATGTTGAAGAGCTCGCACTTGCGCACTAGTGAGGTCCCAGGGAGATGCTGATGCAAGGGTGGACCAGACTGCTATAGTGACAGGGCGGGCAAACAGGGAGCAGGGACCAATCAAATCAGGCTTTGTATACAGCCAACAGCCAACCACAATACTGCACCATTGTACAGTACAGCATAGAAAATGTCGACCAGTCAAACCCCTATCATCCCTATCATGGCACCAGCCAAAAGAAAGAAGTATGATGCAAATTTTAAACTGAAAGTTATAAACTTTGCTAAGGAAAATAATAATTGTGCTGCTGCAAGACAATATGGAGTAACAGAAAAGATGGTTCGGGACTGGAAATCAAATGAGAAAGCATTAAAGAGTATGCCAAGGGGTAAGTGTGCATTAAGAAGAGGCACCCCACACTGGCCAGAACTCGAAAAACATGTAGCAGACATGGTGGCTCAACATCGCCAAAACGGTTATGTGGTGACACGAAATACAATACGCTTGTTTGCACTTCAGTGGGCCAAATCAAATCTGATATTGTTTTACCTTTTATTTGGTGTGTGGAAGGTGTGCGGAAGAGGGGGTAGTCTTATACGGCGAGTATATAACAAACTCTGTATTTTGAGTGGAAATGTTAGGGGGTCGTCTTATACGCCAGCAAATACGGTAGTTAAAAAGCTATGGCTATTTTCTTATAATTTTATGATGAAAAAATAAACAGGTGAATAAAAACACTAAAAGCATCTTTAATTAACCAGGAATGCATTTTTACCTATGCATATATGGTTCTTTTTAACACTATTTTGGTATACATATATGTGCAAATTTGGTAACAACTATTATTCATATTGATACACAAAACTAAAAAGCCAAATCAAGAAAATTAACACATTCGTGTCTCTCTGGAGTACCTGCAAAGGATACTTTAAAATCTATTACCTGTTTTCTGTCTTTCTCCTTCACTATGAATTCTGTGTCTTTTTCACTCTTCACCAAACTTCTAAAGGAATCAAAACCTCCAGAGCCCAAATGGTCAGGAATCCGAGTAAGACACACTCTCAAATCTTTAGTGAGACCAAATATCTTTTTAAATTCAGCATCAGTCTTCAGGTATGATGCCTTAGTGTTTCTTCCTTGAGAATTTTTGTCATTTCTTTCTTGAATAACTTTTTTTAATGTAGATGCCATCTCATTCTGGATCTGAAATTAGGAAAAGAAAACACACAAACAATACTTCCCATTACTTAAACTATTTTATCAGGCTAGCAACTAAGTGCTTACCTCACCTTACTTAAAACATGCTTTCAAGTCCTAAATGGTTGGTTTGCATTACCCTTGCCTAACCACTCACACTCAAAAAACTGAACTTAACTAAGTACAAACTTAAAATGTTCCACTGAAATTTCTCATTTATTTTACTTTCTTGCACTAGAAAGGTAACAAGTACTCAATTCTCAAGCAGTTCAATACAGACAAAAGACAAGTTAAAAATAATCTATATGATATTAATTGGAAATTGTAGTCTTCTGGAAGTCTTCTGCCTTTAATCAATCTTATACTTAATCAGAATTTATCTCCTTACATCCCTGGAGTCCAATAAATTCTGTATGGAAAGGGAAGAAATACTGACATTAAGTGGACCTCTAAGTAAGGAAAAGGTGGGTATAAGTATTTAGTGAGCACAGACACACATATCTTAGGTAGAACAGAAAGGTACCTAGGTGGCAGCTGGATAATTGGATGGGTCAGAAAGAAGGGCTAACAAAAAGAAAACTTGTCTTCCCCCCCAAAAAATCCCAAAGATGTTGATAAATGCTATTTCCACAAAAGACTTGATTGGTCTTGTCCTACCCCTTCCACCATCTACCTAAATTGCCAGATATCTACCTATTACCAGAAAACAAACAAAACCCCCCAGCCCGCCTACCATATATGCCTAATATTGACCTCTTCATATACTAAATGTAGGCTATTAAATATATATGTATACGTATGCATGTGTACAAATACATGTATATATACACACACAATTTTACGAAGCTTGTAATTCACATATCCTTCTCCAACTCCTCTAAACCTTGTTGTTGTGTGATTTTTGTTTGTTTGATTTTGTTTTAAAGATTTGGCATGCCAAATGGTTCAAGACAAAGATAATGCTTGGACTCTCTCAATTATACTCCTCCTCAAACATTTCCTTCAGATGAAAGCTTTCACGTAAGCATTCGCGTGTACATGGTATGTGTGTGATGGAGTGGAGGATGGGAGAGGAGGGGAGAAAGGTATTATAACTTTGAAAATTAAGAAAGAACATTTTTCTATATAGACAGATAAAAAGAACACCCTGACATGGGAAAATTACCTTTGGTTCTTGGTCTCTGAAAACACACTGTTGTGAAGTAACACTTGTTGCATCAACAGAGGAACTTATTTTCTCTATGCTCTGGATGACATTTCCTTTTCTGGGGGCATTCTGTCCTGTACTAAATCCATCAGGAAAGTCTGCCTTTATGGATAAAGTCTTACTCTGTTTTAAGTAGTTAATGGATGGGTTCAGACTATGCGGGTTTGGGGTAGAAAAAGATGGTTTCTCCACATTTTTATTCTTCTCTGCCCTTAGATTGGCCATGGGAGCAAGCTGGGTATTTGGAAGTGATTTTGTCTCCATCTGGGAAGATTTATTTTTAGCCAAAACAAAATTTACAACCTCTCTGGATATTTCTGTCACTGCACTTGAACTCACTATCTGTGATAGATCTTTTCTTGGTGGAATATCAGGAGAAACAGAATTCTGTTTGTCAATTTGTGGTGGCAAAACATCTGTCCCCTTTTTAGCCAACAGATAGACTTTCCCATTAAACATAACCAAAGCATTATCTTTAATAGGCATACTTTTGGACTGTGTCGCACTATGACTGATGGTACTCAATGGCGCCATATTTATAGTATGATCTCCCAAATTTTTCTTATCTACAAAACTTTTTAAAATCATTGAAGCCACATTATTTGAAGACTTAACAGGAACAAGAGATGGAGTACAAGGCTGTAGATTTTCTTGAAAAATCCATTTCACTGGAGCAGCTTGAGAATGCTGACCACCTTTTAATTTTGTCTCTTTAGCAACATTCATTGGCATTTGTGTGGTATTTAGTATCACTGGCTTTGCTATTTCTGCAGCAGGTTTTGGGTAAATATGTTGAAAGTTCTTGGTAACTACATTTTGCACTGTATTTACAGGAGACACATAAATAACAGATGGTATTTGGGAGGCCTCAACTGTTCCTGAGGTACTTGTTCCTGAGGTTGCAGTTGCAAGTATCTTTTGCTGAACTGAAGGAGGCAATGACGATGCTGGTACAGATTTCACTTCAGCATGGGCTGGAATCTGTAAATGATGCCCAGAAGGCAAAACTGAAGACTTCACAGTTTTTGGAAGACTCGGGTTATTTACTAAAAAGTAAGATGAATCATTTTGTGTTGAGGAAGGAGAAACAGCAAATGTTTGTATGGGGAGTCCATCAATTTTCACACCATGACTCTGAACTTTAGAAACTGATGAGGTAAAATTTTCAGTTCCCACAGAAGTAACTCTAACTTTTTCTGCTGTATCTACTGTTCTTGTAAATAAATAGTTTGAAGAACTGGCTGGCTGAAAAATGGGCAATTGAACTGCTGATGCACTTGTGGAAGAGCTGGAAATCTGAGTCTGAAAAGTAACTTGAACTGGGCTTCCTGTATTCCCTTTCAAAGCATCAGACATGACTGAAGATTGAACTAGCGGTATAAGATTTCCAGAGGCATTAGTAATTGGAAGTAATTGCAGAAGATTTTTTCCATCCGAGCCAATCGTCTGAACTACTTGGTACATGCAGCCTGAAACACTTAAAAGAACATGAATAAATAAATACAACATACAACATGGTATATACATTTTATTTAAAAGCAAATATTTGCAAATATTATTTTAAAACATATATAACATAACAAAAGCTATAATTTGTCACTTTGAATTTTCAAAGTGAAATATTGCAAAACAAAGATTTTGAAGCAGGAGATAATCAAAGATATGGTCAGCTTTGATTTAGATCTCACATGATTAGGCAATAGGTATGAGATATAAATATTTATTCCTAAAAGTAGACTTTTCTAAGCTTTTACCCTATAAAAAATCATGCCTACTAGAATATCTCCTCTTAAATATCCTCCCTTCTCCTTATCCTTGAATGATTTCCTCCTGTGCTCCTCCTTTACTCTTACTGACCAGGATTCTCATTTCACATCTATTTACGCATATTCTATTTCTCTCACTCTTTTCTCCCCTCCCCCAATCTGTTGTCTTCTTCCTACTGACAATGACTCACTCATAGGTTCTACTGTCAGCCATTCTTCTGCTAAAGTGATCTTTTATGGTGATACCTTAGTGTGCCAGAATTTTGGAGATTAAACTGAGTTACCCATGTAGGAACCATTTTCTTCTTTAATTTATTGCTTCAGCACATTTGAAGTTTGGTGCTAAACAGCTCTTGGTACAGCAATTACTCATATTAGTTCCAACTGCCTGTCAATTCATATATATAGTAGCAATGCCATTTCTGCTGAATGGTTTTCAATGAACGTGAAACACACTGGATATAATTTTTTTTTAACCTAGTTAATTTTGATCCTGATACTTATGAGCTATCTCTTGATACAGATTGTCTGATTCTTAAAAAATCCAATACATACCAATTTCTGTTTGTATTTGATTTCTTGAATTCAGGCACCTCAAGTTATTTATACCTAAAACCACTTTTCAGTTCTGGAAAATATCAAGATCTCATGGAACTCAGGGCTATCACATGTTATCTATCTATGAACTGCTCTCCCACCCACATAACTCAAGTCTCAGCATAAATTATATTTCCCAAGAAATACAATCAACTACCCCTGTCTTTCCTTCATAGTCTATATTACATTTGTTAATTTCTCCCACAATACATATCACAAGTTGTCATCACCTATCTGTTCACTTGTCTGTAGACTGTCTCTCATGCTCAATTCTAGCAACATGAGTGCCGAGTCCATGTCCTATAAAACCAGTGTGCCCTTATATGTTAAGATCAAATGAAGAAAAACTTTAAGGGCAAAAAAATAAAAGAATTCTCAAAAGTGTAAAGGTGTGTTTTATTGCCTATAGGTGTTTTTAAAACCTCAGGTATTAGTAAAATTGAAGCAAAAAATTCCATACATCCTAGGAAGCAATGGAACTCAGTTTTACCTTTCTGTAGTTATAATTACAATATTACAAATATTTAAAACAGCTTTCTGAACATTTGATAGTACTTCAAAATGGTATATTTAATTGAAAAGTTAATCTTTAAAGAAAAGCATGAACATAAAGTATGAATTCTTGCTTTCAGGGTTGAAAAGGAAAACCCATCTACCCACCTTCATTATCTCCCCACCCTCCAAAAAGCACATATAATCTGGATCAGAACTTATTCAAATTTAATTTATTAACCAAAAATTTACTGAGTGTCTGTTATGGTTCAGGAACCAGGCTGTTATGGGGAAAGGGTCATTAAGTACAGCCTGTGGGCCATATCTGGCCTCCTTCCTGTTTTTGTGCAGCTCAGAATGGTTTTTATATTTTAAATGATATTTTTTAAATCACAATAATATTTTGTGATGTGTGAAAATTATGAGATTCAAATTTCAGGATCCATAAAGTTTTATTAGTATGCAGTTGCACTCATTTTTTATGTACTGTACATGGCTGCTTTCATGCTACAACCGCAGAGTTGAGTAGTTACAGTAGAGATCATACGGCCCACAAAGATGTATTTACTATCTGATCCTTTACAGACACTGTTTGCTTGACTCCAAGCTAATTCAACCCACAATCCCTAAAAGAACTTAAACTACCTGATACACAGACATGTAAGTAGGTAATTAGAATTGAGATAAATGATGTACATACTTGGATGAATAAAAAAATGCTTGCTCCGTGTTTTTTTTTTTAGCTGAGCCATCCTGCCACCTGTTGGCAGCTCAGCGGCAGCTCAGCTCAGGCCAGACATCGAACTGCTGTTGCTCAGAGCTCAAACTCTTGAGCGCGCTCTTAAACAACTGAGCCACTTGGCCGGCCCTTGCTCTGTTTTTAAAAAAACATTCTCCTTCCAAGGCTTCCTAAATTATGAACTTCTCCTACCTCTGTGGAGACTCCTCAGTCTTCTTTGCCAATTCATCCTACTTGAATGAACCTTCAAATGCTGGAATTCACCAAAGCTTAGACTGAACTCTTCTCTTCCTACTCTGTAAGCTTTCCCTAGGTAATTTCTTTAATATGCATGACTTCAATTTAATTACCATTTATATATCAACAATTCAAATACTTATATCTTAGCCCTTTCGAGATTCAGGCTTATATATCCAACTTTCCTCATGACATTTCCATTCAGTATCTCAAATGCACCTAAAACTCAACATGACCTTTTCCAGTGTTTTTCCCCACTATGGTAAATAGCGCCCCATTTATCTTAGAGTCTAAGTCAGAAAAAGTACAGTAAGTCCCCGACTTATGAATGAGTTCCGTTCTAGGAGAACATTCGTAAGTCGGATTTGTTCATAAGTCCGACAAAGTGAGTCTTATACACCTTTGACACAAATATACAATGTAAAGCCAATGGTTGAACAATTCATGTTTTAAGAACAAGCGACGTCTACCATCTTTTCACCTTGGTCCAATCTCTCAATTATTTTCACTTCTATTTCCATAGTTATTGCTCTGCGCTTCCCAGCAGTCCCCTCCACACCACCACTGCTTTTCCTCTTGCTTCCAGATATACCGGGCTCTGACTGAGCACTGTACTACTGTACACTATCGCACTGTACAGTAAGCACACAGCAGCACAACTGTGACAATGTCCACCAGACACGTGACCTACTTCCACGATTTGTTTACATCTATGAATATTCGTAATGCGAGGTTCGTTCCTATCTGTGCAAGTCTGCAACTCGAAAGTTTGTAACTCAGGGTCTTACTGTAATTCCTTGTTTCTCATCTCCTAAATGTCCCTTGATCTGTTCATTTCTTTCCAAACTAACTGTCTCCACTCTAGTCCAATCAAGCATCGTCTCTGGCTTAGACTATTTTAGTAGCTCAGAAACTGGTTTTTTCTTCAGTCATATCTTCTTCCCTTCAAGTTGGCACACTAAAGCTGGCCCTTCCCTGCTTAAAACATGTAAGCAACTTCCCATTTTCTTTGAGAAGTAGAAAGAAAATGAGATTTTGATGCAATGGAAGCCAAAGGAAGAGTTTCAAGAAAATTGGGCAATTCTATTAAGTTTCTGAGAGGCCAAGTAGGCTGCAGATTTAAAATGCATACTGGGATGGAAGGCATGAGGGTCAGTGATGGCTTTAAAAGAGCAGTTTGGTGGGGAAAGTAGTTTGGTGGGGAAACAAGTGAATATGAAGAAAGGATATGAAGATGCAAGTATAGACAACTCTTTTATGAACTTTGACTGTAAAGGCGAAGAGAAAGACTGGTAAGTAGCTGGAGGCAAAAGATGGGATCAAGGAAAAGATTTTATTTTTTTAAAGCTTAGATGAACCAAAGCATATGTAAACACGCATGTGAGTGGTCAAGAGCGAGAGACTGGTAAGGAAGTGGGCTAATAAAGTGAGGTTTGATAAGGAGATAGGAAATGAGAACCAGAAGATAGGTGGAAGGATTGAACCTTAACCAGAGCAGGAGAAACAAACATCTCCTTCCACTGAAACTGGAAGAGAGGTTAGGTGCATTTGCAGGTAGATTTATAGCTTTGATGTCATAAGGGTGAGGTAACTCTGATCTGATTGCTTTTATTTTCTCTGTGAATAAGGACATGACATCGTCTACTATAAATAAGAGCAAAAATAGGGAGAGATTTGAACAGTCTTTGTTCAATAAGATGACCTCAGAAAATAGAGTCATCAGGCACTGGGCCCAGTGAGATAGATGGTGATTATGAATTTATAATGATACCAATCTGCTCTTCTGAGATTTTCCTTGTTTCACCAGGTATAAGCAAAAAGGAAGAAAGCTAATCACTGGGTTCGTCCAGGGTTGGGGAGGCTTCAGGAAAAGGGTACAACAAAAATCAAAGAGGAGCAAAAGAATTCAGGGTATTGATAAAATTAAAATGATGAAAACAGTCTAAACTGAATGGAGAAAAATGAGAACATGAAAGACTCAAGTATAAGGAGAAAATAAAGGGATTATTGAACTGAAGAGCCACATAAAGTTAAAGCTGTCAGAATGGAAATAGGAATACCTAAACAAGTAAGCTAGAAATATAGGATCTGGTATTTAGAAAGCAGGATGCCTGAATCAAGAAGTTTGTAGATACAGCAATCTCATCTGATAACAGTAACTATAGAAGTGGATGTCTAGACTAGAATGGAGAGTAAGATCACTGGAGAAAAAATCTTTGTACTGAAAGACCAGGTGACAAAGAGGTTTTCCATATAGATGCTAAAATCATGTAGGATTAAAGTGAAGACTGTGATCTAGGTGCAAAGTTTAGTGACAGAAGTTGATCGATGGTGTTAAAGAACTACAATTAAAACCATCTACCAACTTCCTGTCACTGATATGCCAGAAAGTTGTCTTGAAGCCCTCTTCTGCAGTGTACTTTCTTTCCCATTATTCTATAACTCATTCTCAAATATTACCAAATGTATTTTCAAAGTTAAATAGGTGCTCTCTGCTGAAATTGACACTGCTAACTAATTATTCCTCAGTCTTGAACCTCTTCCTATCATGATTCCCACTTCGCAATTTGTTTTGTCTTTCTTACTATTTCCTTTCTTATTCATTTTCCGCATTTTTAGCATTAAACTATGACTATTCTCCAAAGCACAGTTCTTGACCTTACTTGTCCTTCAAGGCATTCTTCTTTAAAGACTGCACCAGCTTTCATCACTTCAACTATTTCAACTATCTCCTTTGCAATAAGGACTCTCATAGTTACATCCTTTTATGCCTATCCCCTAATATTGACCTCAGTTCCATATTTGCGATGTCTTACCAAACATTTTCACTTTACATAACCATCACTTTAAAGGTAAAAATACACTCTATTGAAAACTAGTATTCTATCCCATCATCCAGTCATGCGTCAGCACTACTATTTTCTAAGTTACCTAGGTTTCAAATCACCTAGGTTTCAAATCACCTAGTTATCTCCAATTTATTTTTATTGCCTTTCTTATTCACTTTTGATTCACCTACAGCACCTTGTATAGATGCTTACAAAAGGTAAACAGTCAATAAATGTAAACTGAATGAATCACTAAGTCTATAAAGTTTTTCTTCTTTTTTATAGCTCTTATTCATCTTCTTTCTTTACCATTGCCACTTCCACTACCTAGATCAGACCTGCATCACCTTGTGTCTAGTCCTTATTATCTCATCCCTATATTTTGCTCTTTTAATCTAGTTTTTTTCTGAATACAGCCACTATTATCTCTAGCAGATTAAAATCATTGTTTTCATCCTGTTTCCTCCTTGCTCAAAGTTTTATAATGCACCAATGCCAGTTGAGCTTGATATGACAATCATCTACAATTTAGCCCCAACCCATCTCTACGAAACCTATAATTTATCAACATAAAATCCCTGGTCTTATCAAAGCGGTCTCTTTCTATTCTGGATTATCCCCATGCACATTATTTATTCTAAGTATTCTTCAAGTTATTTTTTTCTTCTCCAACAATTTAAAATGTAGTTATAAATTGAGGATCGATTCCCTTTTCTCCATGAAATATCTGGTAGTCACTCAAACTCACATTAATTTCTTCCAACTTGGAATCCCTAAAGCACTTACATTGGTGCCACTAATGCTAGGAATTATATAAAGCCTTCTATACTGACTTTGATCTATTAGCTAATTAAAAAAAATGAATAAAGTAGTTTTTTCATCAGTGAGATGTAAACTCCTTAGGGTAAGAGACTATATCACTTATTTTGTAATTGTTCTTCCAATACTAAGCACAGTAGGCCCACAAATAAACATAAAATATATATACATACATATGTGTGTGTGTGTGTGTATATATATATATATATCCCCCAAAAAAGTATACACATTTTAAGAAAGGAAAGAACTATTAAAATTGTAATACTCCACATGTACTGATAACAAAAGATGAATACAAGTCACATTTGACTTCTGCAATTACAACAGGTGCTCAAAGTGGTTACCATCAGTGTCCAGACACTTCTGAGTATGGTGAACTACTGCTTGAGCAACACTGACCAGTGTCCACTTGTATACATTTTGTTGGCACCCCCCAGTATAACAATGCAGCTCTTTTAACTCTCCGTTTCAAGTGAACTATCTCAATACCATTTATTGCTTAGTCTCCTTTGATTTATTTTTGTGTTTCATTTGTCAGTAACATTTGGCTAACATATTAGAAGCTTCAATAGAGTAGAACTCGTGTTTGTATAATTATGTCCATAGGGGCAAGCATATTTTAACTGACATGGTTACTTAAACAAATCACAAAGGCTTCTGATACTTCATTCACATACTTCATTATATGGCTTCTTTATTTCTGCTTTACAAAAAACATTTATGAATATTACACAAACTATTTTCAAATCTAATCACTGATTTTCCCTCTTTTCTACTCCACTCCAAAACAGAAAGGAAAATATAATAGCTCTTATGTCAGGATATCAGTAGAGTCACATAATCTACCAGAGACCTTAAGTTCCTTAAGGGTAGGGTATCCTATTCATATTTATATCCACTACACCTAACACAGCAACTGGCACATTGTAGACAATAATGTTAGCTACTTGAATTCTACAAGCTATAATTTTTTTTAAAACCCATGATTTCCTAGTAACAAATGAAATGAGTTCTAAAAAACCAAAATACAAATGTTAAGGAGAGAAGTCATAAATCAGATGAAGTTCATACTTCTTCTATCAATATATATATATATATATATATATATATATATATATATTCCCCCCCCCCCAGATCTAGCAGAGACTTTTCATTTAAGGGATTAACTAAAAACCCTATAAAGATTCTGTTTTCTTAAAGAACACATTCTGCTAGCTAATGTTAGAACTAAAACTAGAACCAGGTTCTGCATCCCATGCTATGGTCTGGTCACTTAAAAAGAATCATCAACATGCTAATTACTTTAAACCAGCTGGTGACTGAACTGAGAAACTACATTGGAAAAATAATACAGTTTGAGACTTTAAAAGGGAAAATAGGATTAGAAAGATTACTGGAGGGCCGACCGAGTGGCGTGTTGGTTAAGAGCTGGCTTGAGACGCCAGCTCTGAGCATCAGGGCCCTGATTCGGATCCCACATGGGGGCTAGTGACACTGCCCTCTACAGCTAAGATGATGAACAACAGCTCAACCTGGAGCTGGGCTGCCATGAGTTGCCGGAGACGGTGTAGGCCACAGCCCCTGCTGCAGTAGGCTGCCATAAACTACTGTGAGCGGCCGGCAGCCAACGTGAGCTGTCAAGAGCCGCCATGAGCGGCCGTCCAGAGGCCAGCGACCGATATGCCTCACCCGGGGAAGAGCGCAATGATAATACCAACATGGGCCAGTGAAGCAACATCCTCCACAACTAGACTGAAAAACAAAGGAACAGCAACTTAGGTCTGTTCCCCTTCCCCCGATTCCCCAGCTCTGTTCCCCTCCCCCAAGTCCCCAATAAAATCTTTAAAAAAAAAAGAAAGATTACTGGAATCTAATCTTGGCTCTTCCAAATTATTGACTGATTGACTTTGGTAAATTTACTTAACCTCTTGGAATTTCTGTTTCTTCATTTGTAAAGTAGAGGCAATAATGCTTGCTATGAAAAGTAAATGAAAAAACAGGCTGGGATTATGATAAACTCTCAATATATGCTAGCTATCATCTTCCATTAAAATAAATAATCGGTGTCTGAGAATAAGTTAATGAATTAGATAGTCTGAAAATATGAAAACTTATAAATATATTTATAAGTTCTGACATTTTTTACTATTCTAATATTGATTATGAAGCAACCACATGTTAGAAATGGAATAAAAATTTTGCAGGCTAGTGAACATTTTGTAGATATTTTTGAAAATATATTTTTTTCAACTGTTAGAACATTTTCCATCTTACTACCTATGATTTCACATTATGTACTTATATACATAAGTATTTACATACATAAGTACATAATGTAATAACACATACCATATAATATTATATACATAATACCATACATGTTATTATAAATATGTCATTAATCTAATCCTAGTAAATAGCCCAGCAATGTGGTTATTGCCATTCCTATTTTATAGTTGAGAAAACAGAGGTTTAGAAATTTTAAATAACTTATTCAGAATTACATTGTCTCTTGGGCAATCCCATCCATTTTGTTTTTCTTTTTTTTAGTTTTATTTTTCCCATCCATGTTCTTGTATTTATTTTAGCATAAATTTTGGACCCCAACATAACAGGGTCCAAAAATTCAATTGCAAAATCAGAGATTAATGAAATGTTGATTTCAATTAGCCTGCATGGTAGCGTGCTCTCTCTCTCACTAACACACACACAGACACACACACAAGTAACCTAATAACACTTACACTGCACAAAACTAAATGCACACTGAACGGACAATGAAACGTTCTTTCTAACCAAACCAAGTCCCCAGCTCATTTTAGCTCTCTATTTTAGAACAAAGGATTAGGAGATAAAAGCCAATTGACAATCATATGACATCCTAATTCCTATTATTGTGGGGATGTATTATCAAAGGCTTTTATTATAATACCTCTGAACTGATGATTCACAAGTTTCTCTTTTCAGCTCTGACCCTGCCTGAGTTTCAGATTCAAATATCTCTCTGATGACTTTCTTGATATGTTTTTCATCTCTATTAATTTACCAGTATCTACCCAGAAAATTGGTATCATAATTAATCCCCTTTTCCTTATGCCAATTCTTGACAAGGTCTGCCTCTTTTCCCTTCTGTTTCTTTGAATCCAGCCCTTACTTTACATTAGTTAGTTCAACTCTGAAAGAATGACTGAAATAGAATCCTTATATGCCTGATCCTCACTCTCAAATCCACACTGCCATCAGTTATATAATATGCACAGGTGACCATGATAGTCCTTTTATTAAATCCTCTGCTCTACAATAGATGAAATCTAATCTCTTTAGCAAAGTAAACCAAACCCTTAAATTCTATCTATTTATCTTGCTTGTAATACAGAATCAAACAAGAAGTACCAATTTTAGTAATAAGTCATAAGTAATACTGGTGTTTATTTACCAATTTCCTTTGCCTGGGCATAGCCTGCTTTCATCTTTAATTGGATAGTTTATGTTTATATTCCCCAACTCAGCTGCTCCATAAACCTTTCATACAATTTCCCTTTTTTATGCCCTCACAACATCCTGTGCACAACACTATTTTTAAAAATGTATCACGTCATTTCCCCTCTAGAATGTATAGTTTTTCATGGGCATGGCCCATATCCTATTCTTTAGTTGGTCTCTCCATTTAGCACAGTCTATCATAGAGTAGGCACTCACTGAATGTTTTTTAACCAAATGTTTGGACGACACTAATAAGTAGTAGACTTATCTTCTTTCCACTATACCATTCTGACACCTGCTTTGCTCTTTGCTAAAAGAGCCCAAATCTAAATAAACTTACTGTCTTCCATCACAAATATCTTACAGATTTTTCCTTTGTACTATACAATTAAATTTGGGTTTTACATTTTATGCCCTGAAGAATTAGAAATACTTTAAACAATAAACTTTCTATATGACATGACTAAAAGGAAAGCAGCACCTCAAGAAAAATTCAAGTCTCTATAGAAAATAAGAAAATCATATAGTCATTTTGTTTATGAAGAAAATGAATGATTTAGTACCATCAAAAGTATTATGAGAAAACCAAGTTTCCAATAAAGAGCCAAAATTAATCAAATGACTTACAAAATTCTATTTGGACGTCATGCAGATTGTTACTTACAGAACAGAATAAAATCGAATATGCACCAATACCCCAAATAAGTGATTTGAAGAAATAAACGCATTTGAAGATGATGAAAACAATGCATAAATCAATGAGTTAATAAAATCTAAACATCTTGTGAATGTAATCAAACTTAATTCAATTAACAATGTCTGAAAAATGCCAAATATAAAGAATTAGAAACTAGGTAAGCGTTAAAGTACACAATAAATGAAAATTTAAAGTTATTACTCTATCTTATTTCTGATATTAAAAATGAATGCAATCCTAAAACAAACTGTGTTAAGTTAGAATTAAGTCAGATGTCATCAATACCCAGGTACTAAAATAAGGTAGAACCATCATTAAAAAGCAATACTACTTTTGCATATCTATACACATCTCTATCACTATCTCTGCCTATCTCCACAACTTCTATGACAAATACACCAACATACAGTACACAAAAGCTGGCTTTTTTTATTATTTGAAATACAATGGTTCTTTCTTGGCAGTTGTTCAATACTGTTTTAGCTTATCGCACATTTAGTTTCATTTTCAGAATATTATGCATGCTTTTTTAAAGTTTTTATTACAATTAGATTTTTTATCTACTTGTAGTTAAAGGAGACCTACTTCCTGGGTCAAAACTTGTACAGAAGTTGTATTCTACTACTAATAATAACTAAATAGTACTCTTCTATTTTTCCTACACTAAATATTTTACCTAAGTTCACTTTTAATCTTTAAAATATCTCCAAGTGGTCTTATTTACAGAATGGAAACCTAGGTACTTAACCTCACAAATAGTAACTAGCAAAGCTAGGATTAAACCTAGGCACCCGATTTTCTTCATAAAATCTCTTCCATGAAATTTACATCTTAAATTCCATGCTCTCTTCTTCACATTTTTCTTCTACAGAGACCCATTAACTTTTTTCTCATTACTCATTATACACCCACTAACCATGGAGCGTAACAACTTAAAATATTCTACCTTAGCTAACAGTTTTGTTCGTTTCATTTCGTCGATTAATATAAGCTTTAAAAAAACTGAGTTAGTGATATTTTCTAAATTTACAAATCAGTATGTCTCTCTAAGAAATACTGGAATCTCCCATGTCAAATATAGTTCTTTTACATAGACATCCAATTAGAGATGGCATTCGCATTACCTGCTTCAAAGAGGCTGTTCCAAAGAACGGATTTTACATGAGAATTCTTGTTTTTACTCTTCTTTCTCTCCGTATAAAGCTATTATTTGAAATTTAAAAATAATCTATTCCCTTATTCTAGAGCACTTTTCCAGTTTCTAAATTCATATACTCTCGTCAACTACACAAAAATATATCGTTTCCTTCTTACTCTCTTATAGTACAGTAATTTTCACAGAAGGTCCAGCGCCACCTAGGTTGCACTTGCTAATCCGCGCTGACTGCTGCTTGTTTTTCCTGCGACTGCGCAAGAACCTTCCAGAAGGTTTTGGTCACACAGGAGCGTCGGCCATGTTGACTGTCCTCTCCCGTGGAGCTCTATTCTGTCCGCCTTTGAAATTGGAGACGCTGGAGTCCCGCGTAGCCAGGGCGGAGCTGACTGCGTCAGGCTCTGGAGGATTTACATTTCCAAGAGGGGTGGGTTCTAAATACCAAAGTGAAGAGCATTTCCTCGGGAGGGGTTCACCTGGGAGTGGGAAGGGGGGCCCGCAAACTCATCTGAATTGCAGAAAGTCAGGAAATGAGGGCCAACTCGACATCCTGCTAACAAATGAGTGTGTCGAGGGGGATTGGAAACCTGTACTTACCAATGCGAGGCGTTGCCTGACTTTTCCTCTGCGGCTTTCAGGAAGACCCCCTGTAGGTTATTGGACATTTTACAGGGGTGGAAGGGGCCAACACACCCAGGAGAGTGGGCAGTGTGGGGCCGGGGTCCTCCAAGGGGCGAGAACCAGAGCGGGTGAATATTAGGCTGGAGTTACTCCGGAACAACTCTGAGGAGTTCGACGCTGAGAGGACGGCGACGGCGAGCTCCCAAGAGGGCGTATCCACAAGCTTCGGAGGGAGGCGGTACAGCCGCCGGAAACCGGAAGAATGGGACGGGCGAGCATTGGGCTCGGACAGAAACAGCTCGAATCTCCGCCCCACAGAGCTACGACAACGCTCCAGAGCCACTCGGAGTCGGCGCTGGAGGCGTGGCCTTAGTGGCACCGCCCCCAGCAAAGCTGGGTTGTTGGTTGAGACCGCGCCCACCAAAGCCGCCAGCCGAAGCAAAGCTCAGCCCGAGGTTTCCGTGGTCGTCACATCCGGTTGCCAACGTGATTGGCTTGAAAAAGCCCCGCCTTTATAACACGATCCAATCGCAAGTGAGGTTTGCTATCTC
Organism: Hipposideros armiger; assembly: GCF_001890085.2. Classification (NCBI taxonomy): domain Eukaryota; kingdom Metazoa; phylum Chordata; class Mammalia; order Chiroptera; family Hipposideridae; genus Hipposideros; species Hipposideros armiger. The sequence goes on from NW_017731931.1 coordinate 1,051,142, forward strand.
TTCTTCCGGATCAAGTAACGAATCGCAAAAGAAAATTCTCCAGATACCTACGCAAAATAAAATGTTTCCGGGGTCAATTGTAACTATTCTGCCTTTGTGTTCGCCGCTAGTGTAATTTTACCTGTCCCGCCAATGCTTTAAAAGACATTGGAGGGCTCTTTTGCAGTCGTTATGCACTCGCGGCGTGAGAAAAATTTAAATGCCTGCCAGCAGACAGCGCCGTATTATTGCTACTTGCTGAGGATTTCTCGGTTATTTCCTCATTTCTGAAGCTTTGCTCCGAGTCTTAACCGAACCTCTTTCCCCACCCCACGTTCATGCCTTCGTTAGAATTACTATTTATTGTCATAAACTTAACTCGTTCATTTTCTAAAAATTTCATTTCCCATATAGACGCTTTTGGGCATCTTCATTTGGATCTCCAGAGAAGCTTTTCAGAAGTCTCTTGATTCCTGCTTTTAAATCACTTAACCGAGAAACTGGTTCAGTCTGGGGCTTAAGGGTTAGACGTTCTAGTTCAGCTAGGGCTAGAGGGAAGTTGTGGGATGAAGGGTCAGAAGATCCAGTTTTAGCAGGTATAGACAATACCTATTTTAACATATGACTCATGCTGTTGAAGAGACTGACATGAGGTAGCCAATTTTAAGGTTTATGTAGTTCTTTTAAAAATGCTGGTTATTCATTCCCCTAATTCCTTAATAAGCTGATACTGCTTAAAGAACTTAATGTCCTGATACAGTAACAGAAAGTAATACTTTCTAACTACTCTTCACTCTTTGTGAAAGGTTAATTTCAATGACGTGAAATCCTGTATGTGTAACTGGCATTTATCTTTCAATCAAATTTCTCTTACACTAAAGACAGGATAGGGTAGTGAGCCCCTAATACTGTCTTAGTTTTGGTCATCCTCCTAGCGGTGAAAGCAAAAATTACTTGAACAAGTTTCCCATTCTTGCATGTTCCATTTTCTCACACTTTATTTCTTACCTTTTGCGGACTGGCTTCTCGTCATATCCATCATCACTTACTATAAATGAAACTTATTGTCACCGATTGGGTTCCCTGGGAAGCAGACTCTTGAAGTGGACTTTGGTGTGCAGGAAGTTTATTAGGGATCAGTATCTGTGGAAGGAAAGAAAAGGGAGCAAAATTGGGCAGAGGGAGAAGTTAGGCTGTGATAGCTAGTCTCAACAAATGTCTTAGCCTGTCCCACATTTCTAAAACTCAGATTAACTTTCAGAGTTTTCCCCTGTTAGGATGCAGGCTTTGCCAAAGAAAAGTGTAGGACCTTAGGCAAGGAGGATCTCTAGCCAAGGCAATCACTCAAGGAGGCTGATAACTGAGGCATGTCTGCTGGCAGTGCTCCAGCAATTGACAGACTAAGACCTTCATTCCTCAAGGGTGGTCAGGGAGATGTGTCACAGCATCCACTGTACTCATTAAACCACTCATTCTGCTGTGGCAATTGATGCTGTGTATCACATTTGCTCAGATTTTTACACAGCAGCACTATTAATTATCTCTTCACTCTTAATGCCGTTGACAATATACTTTCTTGATTTTCCTCCTAACTTTTTGTCTACTCGTAGGTCTCTTTTTATTTATTTATTTATTTATTTATTTATTTATTTATTTTTAAGATTTTTATTGGGGAATCGGGGGAAGGGAACAGACAAGTTGCTGTCCTTTTGTTCTTCAGTCTAGTTGTGAAGGACGTTGCTTCACTGGCCCATGTTGGTATTGTGATCATTTTGCTCTTCCCAGCTGAGGCAGATAGGTCGCTGGCCATTGGATGGCAGCTCATGCCAGCTGCTGGCCATTCATGGTATCTCCTGGCAGCCCACTGCAGACCCACTGCAGCCTATGCCATCGCCAGCGACTCACAGCAGCCCAGCTCCAGGTCGAGCTTCTGTTCACCATCTTAGCTGTAGAGGGCACAGCATCACTGGCCCATGTGGGATCTGAACTGGTGGCCCTGCTGCTCAGAGCTCACACTCCCAAGCCAACTCTTAACCAACAAGCCACTCATCTAGCCCCATCCTCAGTCTCTTTTGAAGGTTTATCTCTCCCTTCTCAGACACTAAATAAGAGAGATCATTAAATCTTGGTCATTGATCCTCTTATTTTCTAAAACTTTCCTGTTTTCTCAAGGGATTTCAACTATGCTCATGGCTTCAATTATCACCTCTACCCTTTATTACACCAATCATTTACATAATACTATGTGCAGGAAGTTTATTAGGGATCAGTATCTGTGGAAGACAAGCAAAATTGGGCAGAGGGAGAAGGTAGGTTGTGCTAACCAGTCTCAGCAAATGTCTTAGCCCAGGGGTCACCAAACTGTACCTCTTGAGCCACATGCGACTCTTTGGGTACGTTCTATGTCAAAAGTTTGCTGACCCCTGGAAGAGCCAATCCTGACTCTCACAACAATTTAAAAATTATTCGAGAGCCCTAAATATATTTTTACATAATCACCATTATGTGAATAGTATCCTTTAAAATTTTTATAAATGAAACCATGATAGTTTTATTTTGATTTTCAATTTTACTTCAGAGTCTGTGGCTAGCAAGACGCACTTTGCTGACCCCTGGCGGTTCTTCCATAGCAAAAGTTTGCTGACCCTGTCTTAGCCTATTCCACATTCTAAGTAATTCTAATTACTATTCTTAAGTGCTTAACAAATATTAACTCATTTACTCTTATTACATACAAATGAAGAAATTGATGTACAGAGAATAATATAAACAACATGGATGAAAGGATGACAGTGAGACCAAAAAGAAATTTGAGCATATTAAAATATAGATCTTGTTAGATAAAAAAGTGACAAAGTTAAGCAACAACTGACAAATGAGTAGATTAACAAGTCAACAAATGTAGAGGATGATTTTATACAGACATTTCTGAGAAATTAATAGTTTAAGCAGATAAAAATAAGCACATTTATCAAATTTCTAACTAATACAATAAACCAGGTCAAGCTATTATATATGTAAATAACCCTCCACTCATCGGATAGTTCAGATTCTTTTTGAGCATACACAGAATATGTATTTTTTTATTAGTTTCAAGTGTACAAAACAATGCAATAGTTATACTTTCACCCCTCACAAAGTGACAACCCACCTCCCCCAATCCACCACCCCCTGAAATCATACATATCTATTACAATTCCATTGACTCCACCCACCACACTATACTCCACATCCTGTGACTATATATATATATATATATTTATTTATTTATTTATTTATTTATATAAAATTATAGTTGACATACAATATTATTCAACATCAGCTTCAGGTGTACAATGCAGTGGTCAAGCCTCTATACCATCCATGAAGTGGTCTCCCTAACAAGACATGTGACCATCTGACACCCAACAAAATATTTACAACATTTTTTTTTAAAGATTTTATTGGGAAATTGGAGGAGGGGAACAGCACTGGGGAATCAGGGGAAGGTGAATAGACAAGTTGCTGTCCTTTTTGTTCTTCAGTCTAGACGTTGCTTCACTAACTCATGTTGGTATTATCATTGCACTCTTCCCGGGTGAGGCAGATCTGTTGCCAGCCTCTGGATGGCGGCTCACAGCAGCTCTTGGCAGCTCACACGGGCTGCCAGCTGCTCACGCTGGCTGCCAGCCACACAAGGTAGTTTATGGCAGCCCACTGCAGCAGGGGCTATGCCATCGCTGGTGACTCACGGCAGCCCAGCTCCAGGTCGACCTGTTGTTCACCATCTTAGCTGTAGAGGGCAATGTCACTGGCCCCCATGTGGGATCCGAACCAGGGCCCTGCTGCTCAGAGCTGGCGTCCCAAGCCAGCTCTTAACCAATGCGCCACTCAGTCGGCCCTATTTACAACATTATTGATTATATTCCCCAAACTGTCTTTCCTATCCCTATGGCAATATTGTAGTTACCTATTTATGCTGTCTAATCCCTTCTCCTTCTCCCTCATTCCCACCCCCCTCCCATCTAGCAACCATCAGTTTTTCCTCTACATTTCTGAGACTATTTCTGTTTACTTCATTCATTTATTCATTCTTTAGATTCCACATATAAGTGAGATCATATGGCATTTGTCTTTCTCTGACTGAGTTATTTCACTTAGCATAATGTTCTCTAGGTCCATCCATATCATTGCAAATGGTAAGATTTCATTCTTCTTTATAGCTGAGTAATACTCCATTGTGTAAATGTACCACAGTTTCTTAATCCAGTTGTCTACCGATGGGCATTTCGGTTGTTTCCAAATCTTGGCTATTGTAAATAGCGCTGCAATAAACATAGGGGTGCATATATTTTTTCAAATTAGCATCTTGGGTTTCTGGATAGACACCTAAGAGTGGAATTGCTGGGTCACATGGTAGTTCCATTTCCAGTTTTTTTGAGATAGCTCCATACTGATTTCCATAATGGCTGCACCAATCTGCAGTCCCACTGTATGAGAATTTAGAAGGAAAAAGGCCTGCCTGGGGTCATATGATTGGATTCATGGCTTAGGTATACACTTACTCTCTGGAGGATTGGCTACCCTCCAGGGATGTAAGGAACAAGATGTGGAGCTCGCCCAAGGTCTTCGAGACTGGGCTGAACTCCAAGGACTAGTCCTAATCAGTACCACAGGCTAGCCCTGGCTCCTAGCCAGATCCGGGGCTGGTCCCATGTATTGCTCAGCATAAGCCATTTGGCTTCAAGCCAGCTTTGTTAGAAAACCCCTAAGAAGCCCCAGGAGGTAGGAATGAGCAGCAGCTCTTCCTCAACAGATTCTGCTGTGTCATTATTCTGAGAAATGCCCGTGATGCTCTGATTCCTGAGCTGAACTTCCCGTGATGCTTTGATTCCAGTGTTGAATTGGATAAAGGGGCCCTGGTGGTGTGATGTAACTATTTACTTTCTATTTCCCTTAGCTCTTTCCCTGTTAACAATAAACCTCTTATCTACTCTCAAGTGGCTTGTGGTGATGTGTTTTGCATATCGAACCCCAAAATAGAACTCAGTCTGTGCACAGCTATTGATATAGATTAATTATCAATACACCCACCAACAGTGCAGCAGGGTTCCCTTTTTCCTCACCAGCACTTGTTATTTGTTGATTTATTGATGATAGCCATTCTGACCGGAGTTAGTTGGTATCTCATTGTGGTTTTTATTTGCATTTCTCTAATGATTAGTGAAGTTGAGCATTTTTTCATATGCCTGTTAGCCATCCATATCTCCTTTTTAGAGAAAAGCCTCTTCATATCCTCTGTCCATTTTTTAATTGGGTTGTTTGGTTTTTGTGTTGAGTTGAATGAGTGTTTTATAAATTTTGGATATTAACTCTTTATCAGATATATTGTTGGCAAATATCTTCTCCCATTTAGTAGGCTGCCTTTGTTTTATTGATGGTTTCCTTTGCTGTGAAAAACTTTTAAGTTTGATATAATCCTATATGTTTATTTTTTCTCTCACTTCCCTAGCCCAAGGGGATATATCAGTAAAAATATTACTCAGGGTAATGTCTGCAAATTTACTCCCTGTGTTTTTTTCTAGGAGTTTAATGGTTTCAGGTCTTACATTTAAGTCTTTATTCCATTTTGAATTTGTTCTCGTATACGGCGTAAGTAGGTGGTCCATTTTCATTTTTTTGCATGTGTCAGTCCAGTTTTCCCAGCACCATTTATTAAATAGACTATCCTTACTCTAATGTAAATTCTTGCTTCCAATGTTGTAGATTAAATTACCATATATGGATGGATTTATTTTTGGGCTCTCTATTCTGTTCCATTGATCTATGTGTCTGTTTTTATACCAGTACCATACTGTTTTGATTACTGTAGACTTGTGGTATGATTTGATGTCAGGTTGCATGATACACTTTGTTCTTATTTCTCAAGATTGCCATAGCTATCCGGGATTTTTTATGGTTCCATATAAAGCTTAGAATTATATGTTCTATTTCTGAGAAAAATGTCATTGGTAGTTTGATAAGAATTGTGTTGAATCTATAAATTGCCTTAGGTAGTATTGACATTTTTTAAAAAGATTTTATTGTGGAATTGAGGGAGGAGAACAGTGTTGGGGAATTGGGAAAGGGGAACAGACAAGTTGCTGTCCTTTAGTTCTTCAGTGTAGTTGTGCACGACGTCGCTTCACTGGCCCTTGTTGGTATTATGATCATTGCGCTCTTCCCGGCTGAGGCAGTTGGTCACCAGCCATTGGACAGCTGCTCACGGTGGCTTACGGCAGCTCTCGCTGGCTGCCGGCACTCACAGTAGCTCACGGCAGCCCACTGCAGATCCAATGCCACTCATGGCAGCCCAGCTCCAGGTCGAGCTATTGTTCACCATCTCAGCTGTAGAGGGCACAGCATCACTGGCCCATGTGGGAACCGAATCAGCGGCCCTGCTGCTCAGAGCTCATGCTCCCAAACCAACTCTTAACAAACTGAGCCACTCTGCCGGCCCACACATTTTTTTAAAAAATAACTTCCTTTTTTTTTTTTAATTGGGTAATTGGGGGAGGGGAATGGTGTTGGGGAATTGGGGAAGGGGAACAGTCAAGTTATTGTTCTTCAATCTTAGTTGTGGAGGGCGCCAGTTGCCATCTGGCTTCCTGTGGGCAGCTCATGGCCTCTAAGCTCAAGGTGCTGTGTTCAGTCTCAGTTGTGGGTGGGTGTAGCCACCATCCCATGCGGGAGTTGAACCTGGCAGCCTTGTTGTTAAGAGCGCATGCTCTATCCACTGAGCCATCCAGGCAGCAGCTCAACTCAAGGTGCCGAGTTCAGTCTTAGTTGCAAGCGGGCATAGCCCACCATCAAACAGGCAGTCTTGTTAGGAGCATGTGCTCTCACCAGCTGAGCCATCCTGCCACCAGTTGGCAGCTCAGCGGCAGGTCAGCTCGGGCACAGTGTCACTGGCCCATGTGGGAGTCAAACCGGCGGCCCTGTTGCTCAGAGCTCGCACTCTTAAGCTAACTCTTAACCAACTGAGCCACTCAGCCTGCCCAGTATTGACATTTTAACTATATTAATTTTTTCTACCCATGAACATGGTATGTATTTTCATTTATTTGTATCTTATTTGATTTCTCTCTTCAGTGTCTTATAATTTTCTGAGTATAGGCCTTTTATTTCTTTTGTTAAATTTATTCCTAGGTATTTTATTGTTTTTGAAGCAATTTTAAGTGAGATTGATTTTATTGATTTCTTCTGATAGTTTATTATTGATGTATACAAATACAACTGATTTCTAAATATTAAGTTTGTATCCTGCTACTTTACTGAATTCATTTATAAGTTATAATAGTTTTTTGGTGGAATCTTTGGGGTTCTCTCTATATAGTATCATGTTATCTGCATATAATGACAATTTTACCTCCTCCTATTTAATTTAGATGACTTTTATTTCATTTTCTTGTGTGATTGCTGTGGCTAGAACTTTCAGAACTATGTTGAATAAAAGTGGTGAAAGTGAGCAACCTTGTCTTATTCCTGATCTTAAAGGGAAAGATTTTAGCCTTTCCCCGTTGAGTACAATGTTAGCTGTGGGCTTATCATATATGGCCTTTATTATGTTGAGATATGATCCCACTATTCCCACTTTGCTAAGAGTTTTTATCATAAATGACTGCTGG
>NW_017731931.1:1060331-1066612 GCF_001890085.2 Hipposideros armiger
CAGTGAAGCAACGTCCTCCACAACTAGACTGAAGAACAAAACAACAGCAACTTGTCTGTTCCCCTTCCCCCAATTCCCCAGCACTGTTCCCATCCCTCCAATTCCCCAATAAAAATCTTTAAAAAAAAAAAAGTGGTGTTTGAGAATTGCTTGTTGGTGTGGGGAAGCTTACACACACACATTGGGATTCGGTCCAGGGACCTAATTTAGTTGGTGCCAATCAAGTGGGATTTGCTAGAATGGTCCTGACTCATGGAAACATGTGGCTTTTGAAGAGAAGGGATAAAAGGGCCAGGGGCGGGGGTAAAGAACGTTTGATCCCGGGATGGCTCCTTAGTCACCCATGATATGAAACTGCAGCTATGCCAAAGTCAGTTATTAAAGGCAAAATTTAGCAATGGTAGTAGACCCAACTCATTGGATATATACAGAAATACAAAATAGGGCCTGCCGAGTGGCTCAGTTGGTTAAGAGTTAGCTTAAGAGCACGAGCTCTGAGCACCAGGGCCACCGGTTTGATTCTCACATGGGCCAGTGAGCTGCGCCTGAGCTGAACTGCTGCTGAGCTGCCAACAGGTGGCAGGATGGCTCAGCTGGTGAGAGCATGTGCTCCTAACAACAAGGTTGCCTGTTTGAGATGGTGGGTTACGCCCACCTGCAACTAAGACTGAACTCAGATCCTTAAGCTGAGCTGCCTCCCCGGTGGCTCAGGGGATAGAGTGCGTGCTCTTAACAACAAAGCTGCCGGTTCAACTCCCACATGAGATGGTGGCTATGCCCACCCGCAGCTAAGACTGAACTTGGCACCTTGAGCTAAGTGGTGTGACTGAACTTGGAGCTGAACTTGCTGTGTCCTCCACAACTAAGATTGAAGGACAACAACTTGGCTGTTCCCCTTCCCCAATTCCCCAACACTGTTCCCTTCCCCCATTTTCCCAACAAAATAAAAAAAAAAAAAAAAAAGCAAAATAGTAAGAAGCATGGCTATTGTTATCTGTAATAGTCAAAATAAAAGTAAAAGAAAATGTTGGGCTGGCCCCTGATGCTCAATCAAGTTCAGACTTGTGTTGATTTAAGCTTCAGCTATTAACCTCAAAGTCGCCTAGAAATGGAAAAATTATGCAGGAGCAACAGTAAGTACCTCTAAAACCTCTGGTCACCAAGAAGGTAGTTAATGTAGAGGGAGGGGAAAACCAAGAAAGGACTGAAACTGGGAGACATAGTGTGAAGGAGTTGTCTCATTTTGTGGATTGTTATCACCAGCTTTCTTAAGAACCTTTACTAGAATAGATTGTGAGGGTAACCAAGTTGGGGGCTGTATCTTTGGCTTTGAATGCTGCAGAGTGGAAGAGCATATTTGGATTGATGCAGTTCTCAAAGGAACAGCCAGCTTGGTGGAGTAGATAAAAACCACTGTAAGATGCGTTTATCCTGAGAAGGGGGACTTCCCACCTCCCCTATAAATGCCAAATCAACACCCCAGATGAAACAGCTGATATGCTTTATATGACAGCCATGTGGAGCTGGCTTCATGATGACCAGGATAGTCATATGCTGAATATGCCTGTTACCCAAGTTATACTAAATGCTGTGATTAAGAAGGTCCCTTAATCATGTAACTTTAGTTCTACAAGGTTGAACAACATTTCAAGAAGCCTAATAAGATTTGCTATCTCCCAATCTGGGTCTTACCAAGAACACTAAAGTAATTAAGAAAATGGGGAGAGACAAAGGGGAGAGTCAAGGGACTCGACCCAGCAGAATCAAAGTCTTCGGATGTTATTGAAAAAAGGGTGAATAAAGCGGACAGCGATGGAGTTGAAACAAAAGTGTTGATGCAGCATTACCAGAGTTTGGGTGGGCCAGTGGGACCCCCTATTAGTCTCCCAACATTAAAAGGCCCCAAGTAAGTTTGCTCTATTTACCCCAGTTTGGAGGAATTTAAAGAGCTGTAAGGCGAAGATTACAATGAGGAATATAAGTAGGAATCCTCTTGGGTAATGGTTAGAAAGATTAATCAAGGTAAAGATTAACAGGGCGGCCGGGTGGCTCAGTTGGTTAGAGTGCGAGCTCTGAACAACAAGGTTGCCAGTTCAATTTCCACATGGGCCAGTGAGCTGCACCCTCCGCAACTAGATGGAAGACAACAGACAACGACTTGAGCTGAGCTGCCTCTGAGCTGCTGGTGGGTGGCCGGATGGCTCAGTCAGTTAGAGCGCATGCTTTTAACAACAAGGTTGCTGGTTTGACTCCTACATGGGAGGTGGGCTGCGCCCCCTGCAACCAGATTGAAAATGGCCACTGGACTTGGAGCTGAGCTGCACCCTCCACAACTAGATTGACGGACAATAACTTGACCTGGAGCTGATGGGTCCTGGAAAAAAAGACACTGTTACCCAATTAAAAAAAAAAAAGTAAAAGATTGACGTGGAGGCCAGGGTCTTCTGGCTCCAACCCCCAGCTGAGTACTCATGGCCATATGCACAAACTGGGTAAAATATCTCGGGGGGGGGGGGGGGGGGAGGGAGAAGAAACTTTCCTGGGACTCCTTGATACAGAATTCCAATGTGATTGGAAAACCTTTTGGTGAAGGCTTATCAGGGGCTAAGGTTAGATTTGGAGGATAGGAAGATGAAACAGTTGATCGGGTTAAGGTGAAATTTTGGATGACTGGGGTTTTAAACAGATTCTGTGTGAAGTGGTCATATCTCCTTTACCAAAATGTTTTATTGGGATGGCTACTGTGTCTGACTGGGGATTGCTTGCCCTAACTAATATTGTGAAACAAAAGGCATGCAGCCCACCCTCTGGTCAGTTTTAATTGGGCACGCTAAATGGGAACCACTAGAACTGCCTGAGCCCACACAGGTGGTTAACTTAAAGCAATACAGAATACCTGGTGGACACAAAGTGATTACCACTTTGGTTAATGACATGCTAGAAGCTGGAATGCTGGTACCAACAAATTTGCTGTACAATAGCCCTGCGTGGCCTGTGAAAAAGGCAGATGGCTCATGGAAACTAACAGTAGACTGTCAAGGCTTAAATAAAGGTGTGGTGCTCATAACCTCAGCAGTTCCAAACATGGTCTCAACCATACAGAAAATATAGCGGGTAAAGGAGGCTGGTACTCAGTTGCTGACCTTGCATATGCTTTCCTCTCTATCTGTATCTCAGAAATGAGCCAATTGCAGTTTGCCTTCATGTGAGAAGGATCCCAATTTACTTTTACTGTCCTGCCGCAGGGTTATCTGAACTCACCAGCTTATTGTCATAATTGGCACAGAAGGGATTTGGACTTGATGCAGGTCTCAAGTGTAATCATCCACTATACTGATGACATTAGGAGACTACCAGAAACCAAAGGGTGGGCTTGGACTGATTTCAACGCAGTGGTGATGCACATGACCAACTGGGGCTGGTGAGTAAATCCAGGAAAGAACCAAGAGCCTGCCCAAACAGTAAAATTCTTGGGAATACCTGGGCAGGAGCTACCAAGATATTCCACAAGCAACTAAGAATAAACAGCTATCACTACCCATCCCTAGGAATAAACAAGAAACCCAGTGTTTGCCTGGGTTTTGGAATATGCATATTCCATATTTGGGGATACCGCTAGCTCCCATCTATAAGACTACCTGAAAGGAAGCTATATTTGAGTGGGGACCTGAAAAATGAGGTAGATTGGTCACCGGCCTCTGGACGGCCGCTCACGGTGGCTCTTGGCAGCTCACGTCAACTGCCGGCCACTCATGCTGGCTGTCGGCCACTCATGGTAGCTCACAGTAGCCCACTGCAGCAAGGGCTGAAGCCTACACCGTTGCCGATGACTCACTGCAGCACAGCTCCAGGTTGAGCTGTTGTTCAGCATCTTAGCTGTAGAGGGCAGTGTCACTGGCCCTCATGTGGGATCCGAACTGTGGCCCTCTGGCGTCCCAAGCCAGCTCTTAACCAACACGCCGCTCGGCCGGCCCTACCCTATGTCTTTTGATTGGATCATTTAGTCCATTTACATGTAAAATAATTGTTGATAGGTATGTGCTTATTCCTATTTTGTTGTTTTTGGTTGATTTTGTTGTTCTCTCTTCTTCTTCTCTTGATCTCATTCCTTTTGATTTGCTGGGTTCCTTTATGTTTTTGTATGTTTTTTTGGTTTGTGGTTACCATGAGGTTCAAATGTTCCTATCTGTAACTATAGCTATCTATTTTAAGCTGATATGCTTTTAAGTTCAAATGCATTCTAAAAACACTACATTTTTACTCCTCCCTCCACTCTTTATGTTTTTGACATCATGTTTTATATCTTTTTGTTTTGTATATTTCTGACTGTTTATTATAGTTATGGTTAATTTTGCTACTTTTGTCTTTTAACCTTCATATTAACTTCTTAAGTGATTGATTTACTATATTTATTATATATTTGCCTTTACCAGTAAGATTTTTTTTTCTTTCTCCTTTTTCTTATTTCTGGTTATGGCCTTTTCTTTTTTTGCATAAAGCAGACCCTTTAACACTTCTTGTAAAGCTGGTTTGGTGGTGGTAATCTCCTTTAGTTTTTGCTCGTCCAAAAAACTTTTTTTTAATCTCTCCTTCAATTCTGAATGATAACCTCTCCGGATATAGAATTCTAGGTTGTAGGTTTCTTTCCTTTAGCCCTTTCACTATTCCTTGTCACTCCCTTCAGGCCTGTGAAGTTGCTGCTGAGGAATCAGCTGGTAGCCTGATGGGGTTTCCCTTGCATGTGCCTTGTTGTTTTCTTGCTGCCTTCAAGATTGTCTCTTCATCCTTAACGTTTACCATTTTTATTAGAATATGTCTCGGTGTGGGCCTCGCTGGGTTCATCTTGTTTGAAACTCTTTGTGATTCCTGGACCTGTATGCCCATTTTCTTCCCTGATTTAGGAAAATTTTTAGCCATTATTTCTTCAAACTATTTTCTTCCCCTTTCTCTCTCTCTTCTCCTTTTGGAATCCCTATGGTGTGAACGTTAGAGTGCTTGATGTCATCCCAGAGGTCCCTTATACTATCTTTATTTTTTAAAATTCTTTTAAAATTTTGCTGTTCTCATTGGGTCATTTCCACTATTCTGTCTTCCAGGTTGCTAATCTGTTCTTCTGTATTAAGTAATCTGCTGTTGATTCTTTCTAAATATTTTTCATTTCAGTCATTGTATTCTTCATTTCCAATTGATTCTATATTACATTTTATAACTTTCAGTTGCGGTTCTCTCTAAATTACTTTATTCTATTCTCAAATTTGTTGAACATCCTTATAACTGTTTCTTTGAATTTTTTTTAAATCAGGTAAATTACTTATCTCTGTTGTTCTCTGGGGTTTTTCTTATTCCTTCATTTGGGTCGTATTCTTCTGTCTCCCCATTTTGCTTGACTTTCTGTGCTTGTTCCTGTGAGTTAGATGAAATAGCTCTCCCAATCTTGAAAAAGTGGTCTCTGTATACACTGTGTGCCAGAAGGTTTTTGCAGGACAGTTATAGTTGGGATAGGCATGTGCAGTGCCTGGTGTGCTACCTGGCCAGGAGTGGGTTCCGGGCAGGGAAGACTGGTGTACAAGCATGTGTGGTAGCTCCCTGTTGTATGACCAGAACAGAGTCAGTGCAGGGCAGCCTGATATGTGTGTACTTCCTTGCTCTTCTGATCCAGCTGGGGCTGCCCAGTGTGCATGCATCACAATACCCTACTAGTTCTGCACTTTCTCTGGTTGGAGCAGTGCCTTGTGTGCATGCAGCAGTGCCCCATATCTCCGCACTTTCCCCAAATGCAGTAACCCTGTGTGTGGGTAGTCCAAGGCTTTGCTAGTTCTGTACTCTCTCCAGGCAGGGGAGTTCTGTGTGCATGCAGCCCAGTGCAGGCATGCAGCAGCACACTGCCATACATGCTGGATCAATCTCCTGGTGGAGAGGCCCTGTGTCTGTGCACTATGACACCCTCTTCTTTCTGCTGGAGCTAACTCTGGAATGGGTGGCTGGGGACATTTTCCAATGGTCCTGCAGGTCAGACAGAGAACCTGAATAGCGCTCCTGCTGCTATCCAAGTGCAGGGGAAATATAAGTAATGGTGCTCACTGGTTCCTCTAGTTCTGGAGAGTTCCCTCAGCTCTCAGAGAGTGCTTATGGATTCCCAACCTTCTCTATGTGGTCTCTCTCTCTCTCTCTCTCTGTCTGTCTGTCTGTCTGTCTCTCTCTCTCTCTCTCTCTCTCTCTCTCTCTCTCTCTCTCTCGTCTGTTGTGTAGATGCTATTTAGTTGTCTCTCAGGAGGAATTGT
>NW_017731931.1:1070767-1075959 GCF_001890085.2 Hipposideros armiger
GCCGTGAGTGGCTGTCCAGAAGCCGGCGACTGATCTGCCTCGCCCGGGAAGAGCGCAATGATGGTGCCAACTTGGGCCAGTGAAGCAACATCCCCCACAACTAGACTGAAGAACAAAAAGACAGCAACTTGTTTGTTCCCCTTCCCCCAATTCCCCAATTAAAAAAAAAATCTTTAAAAAAAGAAAAAAAATGTGGTTTTAAAATAAATAAATAAATAAATAAATAAATAAAAATAAACTGCCTCTGACTGGGCCTCCAAGCCAAAGGGTTTGGAGGAAAAATCGAAAGGTCACATTTATAAGAGGAATCACTGACAGGAGTGATGAGGACATAATCATCCCAGACAATGAAATGAGCCAGATTGCCGTTGATAACAAGCAGGAAAAGATTGCATGAAATTAGCATGAGGGGTAGGGAACTTCCTGAGTGAAGAATTGTGAAAAATGGCTTGTAGGAGCAAACAGACCCACTTAGAAGTTGATTTCCCAGGGAACAATTTTAGTAACAAAAGTCCCTTAAGATGGTTTCTTGCCCTGTTTTAATGTCCAGGTCTGGACAGCAGGGGAAATGAAGTGAGTCCCTTGGTCAGAATCAATGATATCCAAAACACAAAAGGGTCTAAAATTATCTTCATGAAGTTAGTCACAGTGGTCTCCTTTGTGGCATGCCAAGTGGGGAAGGCTAGCATCAACCACAAAAAAGTCAATCATAGTAAAGACAAACTGACTGACACCTGTGTTTGGGGACAACATACTAATATAATCAATGTGCCATTGGGAGAAGGGACAGTTACCCCATGGAAGAAATCCACACTGACGAACATGCCAATGTTTATTTTTGGAGCGTGAGTCACAGTTGTCACTCGCTGTCTTGGTCAGAGGGGGTCCCAGAGGAGTGTCCTGTCTATGGTTCCGTTTGACAAGAACATACATGCCCCAGTGCCTAGTACTATGTACCCAAACTACCAGCATGTATGAAAACAAGGAGGGGTCCAGGGAGGCAGCTGGGTGGCTAACAAAAGTGTGTTAATCTTAGATAACTGGTTTGCTGCGCTGCTGAAATGTGTCTCTAGAGCAGCGGTTCTCAACCTGTGGGTCGCGACCCCTTTGGGGGACGAACGACCCTTTCACAGGGGTCGCCTAAGACCATCGGAAAACAAAAAGATATTTACATTACGATTCATAACAGTAGCAAAATTACAGTNTCTGTCTGTCTGTCTCTCTCTCTCTCTCTCTCTCTCTCTCTCTCTCTCTCTCTCTCTCTCTCGTCTGTTGTGTAGATGCTATTTAGTTGTCTCTCAGGAGGAATTGTTCTAAATATATGTGTATATTTAATGTCACGTCCCGCATGACACGAGCAGTGGGAGAACGAGAGGGGGTGGGGAAGGGCTAAGAAATAAAAGAAACAGCAGCCAATAGTTAAATGAGTGAGGGGCCAAGGGTCTCCATCCTTGTGGACTAAGAGCCCCAGGCCGACACACCGCTTTTATTTCTCCACCCACCCGGAAGTAGCACTGTTCTCTCCACAGTCTGTGAGTCTCATTCCTGAGAACTTGCTCAGGCCAGATTACCCATGCCTGCAAGCTGCTATTACTGAGAGTCCACCTGCTGTGATGAGACAGATGCTCTGCCTTCACACACCCTATATGCAAACGACCCCAGGGAGATAAGATTATTGTGCTGAGGACAGATACTATCACACCATTAGGTCACTTCCCAAGCAGGTTGAGGGAAGGAATTTAGCCACAGAGGTAGAAAACCTCCAGTCTTTTTGGGGGGCTAGTGAGGGCTCATGCCCACCTCTGTAAGCCCCGAGATTTCTCCTAATGGCCTCCACCCAACCGTGCCTGTCTTAGATTGTTCCTCCCATGAGGAATCTTACCCGTCATCGACTAACCGGCCATCCTTTGGAGCCAAACAGGGAGACACAGGTGTATGAGCACTGTCCTCAAAAGGGTCAGTTTAGGGTTAAGCGCGGGGGGACAGACAGCTGCACAGCTGCGTGGCAACAATTTAATGTGTTCTTGGGAGGGGCGCACTCACCATCTTCTTATGCTGCCATCTTGGACCTGCTTCTGTCTGATTGTGGTTTTGCTTTTCATTTCCCTAATGACAAAGATGTTGAACATCTTTTCACATGCTGATTGATCATTTGTATACTTTCTTTAGAGAAATGTCTATTCAAGTTCTTTGCCCATTTTTGAATTGGGGTTTTAAAAATTGATGAGTTCTAGATCAGGATATATTCTGGATATCAATCCCTTATCAGATATATGACTGGCAAATATTTCTTCCCATTGAGTAGGTTACCTTATTGCTTCCTGTTCTGTGTTTTTTTAGGTGATGGTCAGGCAGGTGAAGCCACAAGAGGGGGCACAGGAGAGACTCAGGAAAATGAAGTTTGTTATACCTACAGGTCCTGGAGAGACAAAGTCACTGCATGCTGAGGTCACACAGGAGGAGCACCAAGGAAGCAGACTCAGCAAGCAGGTGGGGAGCTGAGAGAGGACTTGTGGGCAAGTACCTTTATTAGGAATCAGTGTAGGGTACAACAGGGGTTTTCATTGGTGCATGTAAGTGTCAATAGGTCACAGTCAGGGGAAGGCAAGAAGGGAATTTGTGGCAAAGGGCAACCTTATCACACTGGTATATCTGGTTATCTAGGCAGAGGGCTCACAACATGTTTATTGGGGTGTTAAGGCAGTAGGAAAATGTTTTAAAATTTACAATACAGTCAACTCTGTGATGCCTCAACATCATTAACAATACTAACTGGCTTGGGTTGTGGAGATGTTAAAGATAAATGAAACAGCTTGACTTAGCCACTGATGGCAAATTTTGATAAAGGTGACAACTAGGAGGGTCCAATTAGGTATATTATGAGGTTTTGGTACCCAGTTCACAACCAGGCTTGCTACTGTGTGGGAAAAATCCAGGTACCTCTGGATCAAGAGACTATATTAGAATATTATTAGAAGATTTTGGTTAGGTTGTGAAAGGCTTTTACCTCTTGTGAATTCCTCATAGCTTGACCTGTATCTGTCCAGAGTTACTCATGCACATACAGCAATAGATGTCCTAAATAGCACAAACTCTTCCTTCCCTGGCTAGTAAATAGATAAGAACTAGTCTGTTATCCATTACCACTTGGGCTAGAGACTCATGGACTAGTTTTATAAGGTACAATGTTTCAAGCAATCTTTGAATATAATCTCAAACGCCCACTGTAGTGTGCTGGTTGGTAGTTACAATTTGATTTTGTTGTACAAAGCCTGCTGTTCTGATGCTAATTCTGGTGGCTCCTGTAGCTATGGAAAGTCCTATTAAGATAAGAATAAATATTACCCATTTTGCCTGGTGTTCTTGGGTTGATGGAAATGGGTAGTGTCCTGTGGAAAAAGAACTAGGGGAAGCCCTTGTGTAACCACTGTATGCTTGGGTATGATTTCATTAGGGAAAACATGCAGAGGAATTAGCAAAGGAAAAAGACATAAGGTGATGTAACTGTGAGTTTGGGTCAAAATAGACTCAAAGGTGCCATTATTTCTAACATAATGTGCCTGAGAGGAAGCTATCATAAGAAGGGTGAAGCCCTCAGCATGTGGAATTGGCCAAGTACAGTTGAGTCCTGGGCACAAAAGGTAAGCCTGTGGGGGTAACTCGACTATAGTGTGTAGCCATCTTGGGTGAGTACAGTTAGGAATGAAGTCATGGTGTATTTAAGTGAATGGGGGCTTTCCTTGGAGGCCATTGTAGAGTTTGGTCTAGCATGGTATTGGCAGGGAGGATGCTGAGGGGGACTAACACAGTTTCAAAGGGCTATGCTCAAGACCAACATTCCCATGTGCTGTACATACGAGTTGGAGGTCTTGGTCTGTCACCAGGGTGGTGTGGTAGTGGTTGTTACATGAGAAGAGATGGGACGTGGAGGTGTTCATGGGAGTGGTATGTGTGAATGTAGGCTCCTGGGTACCAGCCTGAGGAGTGCTGGGGTGTGTGGATGTTCCTGCCATGGTCAGTGTTTTAGGAAAACAGAAATCATGGGAAACCTTTAGAAGGCACATACTAGGAATAACAAACCTGGGGGTGATGGTGAGGGGCTAGTCATGCAGAGAGGTATACTTGGAAAAATTCCCTGCTGGGTGGCATGCAAGATACAATGCTTTGCATCCTCTAGAGGCTTAATGCATTCCAGGGCTGCTCTACTATCATGGGGTTTTGAACTCATGATTTCACAGGCAGCTTTCATCGGGATCCAGAGTTAAACAATTAGTCATCGCAGGGAAATGGTACTCTCAGGGTTCGTGTTCATAAGAGGCAGTACAATGTCACAGTTCATTGGGATCAGTTGTTGGTGCAGGGGTGTCAGCGCTGAGTTCAGGAGTTGTTTAAAGGGCAAGTGTGCAAAACAAAGTTCAAATCCTGAGCAGAAGCAGTTGTCTAAGGCGACTCTTGGGCAAGCTCTTGGGCTATTATTTTCACTTTCTGTAAGGAGCTGGTGGAATAGGAGTTAAGCCAGTATCCTTTATATTTTGAGTACATTGACAAGGTCTTGGGCTTTAACATTAGCTTATGGAGGTACTTCTGTGTTCAAAATAAATATCTAGTGGATTCCAATTGGCTTTCAGTAATTAAAGGATCAAATTTAATAAACTGCCTCTGGGGCCGGCCAACTGGCGCGTTAGTTAAGAGCTGGCTTGGGATGCCAAAGGGCCCCGGTTCGGGTCCCACATATGAGGGCCAGTGACACTACCCTCTACAGCTAAGATGCTGAACTGCAGCTCAACCTGGAGCTGGGCTGCCGTGAGTCGCCGGCGACGGTGTAGGCTGCAGCCCCTGTGGCAGTGGGTTGCATTGGGCTACCGGACGTAGCCAGCAGCCAGCGTGAGCGGCCAGCAGCTGCCGTGAGTGGCTGTCCAGAAGCCGGCGACTGATCTGCCTCGCCCGGGAAGAGCGCAATGATGGTGCCACAGCTCAACCTGGAGCTGGGCTGCCGTGAGTCGCCGGCGACGGCGTAGGCTGCAGCCCCTGTGGCAGTGGGTTGCCATGGGCTACCGGACGTAGCCAGCAGCCAGCGTAAGCGGCCAGCAGCCACCATGAGCGGCAGTCCAGAAGCCGGCGACTGATTTGCCTCGCCCGGGAAGAGCGCAATGATGGTGCCAACTTGGGCCAGTGAAGCAACATCCTCCACA